>NW_014333085.1:531332-534047 GCF_000341935.2 Cephus cinctus | reverse complement strand
GTGGGGGGAGGGGGGAGGGGGGTGTAAGGTGAATAGGGGTTGTTCTCGTCGGGCTCTACGCTTTTACGATAACTCGACCACTTTACTAGCGAAGAAGCCCAGTGACTATGTACGATCACCTAAGGGCATTCACGCCCCTTTAGCAGTATTTCACAGCAACCCCTGTGGTCAGCTCGTTCGAAGGTTCTCGAACGAAGGTTACCCTTCGATCGTTCTTATTTCTCTTTTATCCTATTCTGCCCCCCTTCGAACTCCTCTTTGCAATTCTACTTTCACGTGAAAAATAATTTACATACACCCCGTCGGATGAAGCTGTAAAAAATTGTAGCACCCTGTATCCGCAAAGTAAATCACTCCGAATCTCTAATAATCGAATGGCATGCGATATTCTCGTGGACCTAGGATGCAAGTTATTTACACTCCACTTTGTGACCTATAGTGAATGGGGAAATTTTCCATTGTAAGATACATAGAAATTCTGCTACGTCGTTGAAGTGGACAGAAAATGAATTAGGCAGACAATATAACCTAAAATTTACGTAACGCATCGATATGGTTGGTAATGCAAATGATATTGGTATTACCGATATTGAATTACACAAGCAATCAATGTTGTTCATGTAAATATATCCAATTTGTATTAAAGCTATGATAATATTAGACTCCTGTGTTGCAAATGTTTACGTGTTTCCTGTAACTGCCAATATTACCCAGAATGCACCGCGTCCTCGTAATACTTCGCACTCTAGTCGACACTTGTCCCGCGTAATCGTTCGCGCTAACGAGAAGTAGACGTTGTTTTGAGAATATTGTAAAATTATTGGATATGAAGGAAAAAAAAATCTTGTAAAAATTCACAAAGATCTATTTCGTATTGTAAAATTAATTCCAGGTATTTCAATGAAAATGATGTATTTCAAAAAAAAAAAGAATTTCTTCTTTTCGATACTTTTGACATTTGTGATGAATTATCGTAAATACGTATGCAGATCGATCCGACGCATATTTCGGATAAATATATTTTGAATTAATGATTATACTGGATAGATGGGAACATTAATATATTGAGAGTATTCATAGAGGAGCTACGAGCTTGGGACATTCATATCCTTTTCAGAGTACTATAGTTAGTCGGTACTGAGTATAGCCAATTTTCGATCTCTACCTTCTGCTGGAAAATTTCAAAAATAAGGGAGGCCAAAAAACGCCCCTCTGAGACGCCACATAGCAGGCTGACCCTTTTACGAAAATTATTAGGTTAGAATCGAAGAGCTGTGGGGCTATGATCAAAGTGATAAAGTGTCTTATCAGCAATAGCTATTTCTAGCGTATAAAGAGGTTGCGCGACCGGAACATGTTTCTTTTTCAACGTCAATGAGAAAATAATTTAATTGACTTTGGCTCCAGCACGTGATTCCCATTTCGGAGATGGCGAATAATTTTGTCAGGGAACAAAAGTGCCAGGCTGTATTATTTAATATAATTCATTAATTCGAAAATTAATCGTACTCTGTTGCCGATAGGTCTTTCTCTGCGAGGGACGACTAAAAACCTTGGGGCGAATAAAGAAAAGAAGGTAAGAAAAACCAGACAAGACGCGAGTCAGGCTGGGTAACTGTGAAAAAGCTAATTTTACAGCATAACTTTGTATACCCTTAGTCTCGTGAGATTTTTATGAATATTTTCTAGAACCAGCGGCCATTAATTATGTCCCACTCTTGTTCTCCCTGCTGCACCCACTAATGCCACTCACAGTGGGAAAGACAGAAGTTCGTGAGCACAGACAATTTTCTGTAGACACTTATTCAAAGGAAGCCAAGTGCCTGCGCAGAAGGAATATAAAGATAAAGAAATTGTTGTTAATTATCAAACGTACAAAACTGTTCTAAATACGTAGTATTAGAATTTAAAAAGAAGTAAAAATGTCTACAGTCACTTTCTTCAAGTACAATATATGTCCTACGTGTAGAACATAAGCCCTACATTAGCAGAAAGTACACGATGAATTATTTATTTGAACAAAAATACGGAAAGAGTCGCAAAAGTGTAAGGATAAATCAGACGGCCATATTGTGCCACGACGCCAGGGAGGTTCGATATAAAAAAAATGCATAGATACAGGGTGCACCAACAATTTTCAAAAATTACCTGTAATGCAAGATCCATACACATAGTAGTTCATTTGACGCATATCTTGAACCTGGCCTGCCCACTCACGAACCGCAGTCAACTTAACGGATTGCAGCTACTACAGCAATGTGAAGATACGAAATAATCCTTAAATAATTTATGGAAGACGAATTCGGCGCGTTCGCGATAGGTCTCTAGTGTACGTATTCAAAAAAAAAGCCTATACACACCAGGCGCCTTTTACTGTTTTCAATTATGTATTTTTACTTACATCCAGCCGTGACGGCAGCCTCGGAGAAAGATATTCCGCTTCGTCAAAAATGCATGCTCTATACGTACGAGCGACTGACTCGAGTAGTAGCACCATAACCGAGGCAACCGAACGCGACTAGCGCAGTAAAAGAAAACGAATGACGCGCACTTTGAGGGTTAAGAGTTTACAGACGGCGAATTCGGAGTGGCTCTTGGACTTATCGTAGCCTATTGTCAATTTCTACCGAAAGGTCGTCCGAAGGTCTGGTGGTCGCGCTCGACGTGACGTGGTGGAAGGGGTTTGAGACACCCCCCCCCCCCCCCCCCCCGGCC
>NW_014333085.1:513535-531252 GCF_000341935.2 Cephus cinctus | reverse complement strand
CCCCACGCCCCGGCCGACGGGTTCTCAACAGGACGCGGGAAGAACGACGCTCGCCTCGATTTGTCGGATTAATGGCGGTGGCAGCCACAGCCGTTCCAACCAGCTGATACTCGCCATCCTTCCGTGACATTAGCCCACGAGTTAAGTGACAGAATTTCTACCGCAAGATGAGTATCGGGCTGCTCCTGTATTTTCACGGAACGGTTAACCCTATGCCTAAAAGTAATGTTTCGTTTTGCCGGTATTTAGGCGCCTGATATTATTCAAGACGAGAATAAAAGCCGTGACGTATAAAAGATGGCCGAGAGTCAGGTAACTCTATCCTATTATCCTGTTGGAAATTACAAGCGAAAGAGATTATAAAGCGCCAGGAAAGTTTTCGAGTTATCTTCTCGTTCAGACCCCCTTGCGCCATTCTTTGGATTATTTTCGTTTATCTCTCTCTCTCTCTCTCTCTCTCTCCCTGCCTGTCTGATCTGAGTTTTGTCCTCGAACGAGCACAGCTATACAGAGTCCTGGAGAATTGTTTTTCGGATGAAGAGGAAAAAAAGAAGTAATGGATTAACAGTCAGGTTTCTATCGACGGTTATAACGAAGAATTTATATAATATAATATAGATATACTATCGTTGCTTTCTATCGTATAAATAATACAAGCCTTTTCTTTTTGCTTGAACCAAGAAATACCCAGGCGATAGCTGGTCGGACTGCAAGATATTTTTCTTGGACTTGATCGACTATTTTTCTATAGTGATATTCGTCTGTATATATATATAAATAGTGAGGATCTGACAGGCTGTTATCGAGACAAATTGTCCTCTTCGATATAAAGTGGATATCCTTATACACGTATATCGTGAACGTATTTTCTTTGTTGTTTGAATTAACGTTTCTACGAACGATACGTCCAGAACATGGGGATTGCAGCGGTTTACGAGACTCCGCGAGTGTTGCGCAATAAGTTACTAGGGAGAATTGAGAAGTAGGTCAAATGCTATATATCACCAGAAGAAAATCAACGTCTCTATTCAAAAGGCAGCGCAACGGCGCCACGCTGGGATTAGTTTTCGAATGATTCATGAAGAGAATGATCCTCTGTCATTGAAGTAGGTGGAATCGTAATAATCCGAGTAAGGTTAAAGCTGGTATGTATAACGATAAAGTCCCTAGCATGCGGGTTCTAGTTGGAACTTAAATAGATATCACTAGACAGGTGTCACGTAGCAAACGTTAACGAAGAAAGGTATAACTGTATGTAAAAATAGTATAGAAATTTAAAAAAAAAAAAAGGCTGAAAAACTCACCACATTTGAGAAGAATAAAAATCAGAACCCACAATGGCGACCATCTGGACGACCAATTCATGTCCACTACGTCATCGGTAACTTGCCTCACCAACAGCTTCTGCAAGGATAAAAAAAAAAGTTAAGTCACGTACGACGGTAAAGATTAAATTTTTATTCCTAAAGATTAAATGTGACCTGTAACGGGAGTCCTAGTAATCTTTGAACTCCACAGTGCTTTCGCCTTTGTTTTGAATGGCAACGTTCCCTGTTTTATTTAACTGCAGAAAATCCCTAGGTCAAAGGCCTCGACGAATCGAGCCGGGAGCGCAGTTTGTCAAGCAATCCCACCCTAGCCTATACAACACATTGAGATTCATAGACAGACGTCCCTTGCACGGCTATGGAAATGTGTGTAATGCCAGGTAAACAGGAATAAAATTTAAAAAATAGGAAAATTTTATTTTTAACCCGCTCGTATAAGGTTCTCTGAGCATTGTCCATTTAAATAACTAGAGGAAAAGGCGCACTTTCATGAACGACACAGAGACTTGACTGCGTTGCAGGGTTTTTATTCGAGTGGACCAACTGACTGCATTTGCGCCTGTTCCGCAAATGAAGAGGTTCCACGGGCGAGAGAGGGGTGGTAGCGGGAAGGAACGGGGAGAAGGACGGAACAAGAAAGAAGGAACAGCGGAATCGGAACAATGGACAAAATATTTGAAACATGACGTGAATGCACGAAAGACGCGAATGGAAAGGGAAAAATAGAAGCATTAAGAAAAGTGTTACGTCTAACAATGCGAAATCGATCCTCTTGTATTTTTTCCGTTTTTTTTTTTCCTTCATAAATTCTCATTACGCTTTGAATTTCGAAAGAACCGTTGATTCGCATCGACGATTTAAAACTAGTCAAAAGTCCATCCAATTCCTGGGAGACATGCGAGCTCAATGGCGAACAGAGTCACGGGTGTATCTCACGAGATACCAGACACCCATTTACGGATCCTGAAATGACAATGGCCGCCATGTGCTTACATGCCAAAGATACGTTACAGTGCGGTAGTCAATACACGATTCGCCACTATGGCGTCAACTGTCGCACCAAGAGCTTCCAAGAGCTTCCAAGAGAGCTTGTAGAGTGAGTCAACGGTGAACACGTCCAATCGCCTGGAATTCACTGTAAATACCTACAGAGTGACACTTGGATCGCCGAATTTCGACAAATTGAAACGAACTCGATACCGTAACCAAGCACGTAGAAGAGTTTTGATCGATTACGATTCACAAGGACGAAGTACCGTCCATCGAACAGCAGGTCCTTTTTTTGCAAGCAAGTCAAAACTGTCGAGTCCGTTTGACAAGAGAGACGTGTGACAGGTAACAAATATAAAAAATTGACAGCCGTCAATCGAACTACTCCCCCAATTATAACCTCAAATACAATATTACAATTACACTTTACGAGTGGAGTTTAAATGTCCTTTATTGGACGATAACAAATTTTCCCTAATAAAATTATCATACACGGCTCGCTGAAGAAAAAAAAAAAAAAAAAAAAAAAAAAAAAAAAAAAAAAAAAAAAAAAAAAAAAAAAAAAGATCGAACTTTCAATCCCTATAAATTTACACGTTAATTCCTCAACTGATTCCAAGCGAAGTTCGATGCTTTGGCCGATATCAAAAAATTCTACGGATATAAATACTCGTACTTTTGTTTTTTCGATCTCTCGACTTTACGCATACACTGCCATTTTCTCGGTATTTACAAATGTTTACTCTCAATGCTCCGAGCACTCCGGTAAAAATTAGATTTTTCATATCCGCCCACGTATATAGGTGCAGTGAAAATATGTTTTCAAATATACAATACTCGTACAATACGTTTCAGTAATTTACAATCGATACTGTTTACTGTTAATAGGAGCACAGTCAGTACTGTTTGTTGGGATATCAAGAATAGCATCGACGGAGTAAATTAACTCCTCGACAATCACGATTGCCCTGGCGAACGTCAACTGAAATTGATGAAAATTACACACGGAGGGAGAATATGCCTATCGGGTAAAAAATTTCATGATACACATACTAATCGCTAAATCAAATAAAAACGACTAAACCATAAGCATACAGTGAATAAATTACAAGATTACCAACATTTATCCGAAACGAATTTTAAATCTCAATTCGAAATGACGTCACGTCGAGCTTAAATTTCCTGTTGAGATTGTACGTAGAACGTATACGCGTAGTATCCGTACAATGCTTTTTCAAGCTTATAAATACATATACATATATACAAGGTGTATCTAGAGCGTCGCTACAGTCGTGAATGATCATCAGGATGACTACGAGTATGATTGGAATATCGATCCCAAACACAGTGATAAACTTAATGAGTACAGTATACACAGTTACACATGTGCTGCATGGATAGTGCAGGATGTATCTAGATACGTGGAAACACAGTGAGTATAAACGAGGCTGTCTAAAGGCGCAATGCAAAAAAGGACTTTTGCAGGCAACACGAACCAGTGGCGAAGCACAATGGCGATCCATACAGATAGGAAGCGTCAACCCTCGTAAAGTACGCAAAGCGAAGAATAGGAAGGCGGCAGCCGCGAAGAATAGATACAAATTGCGCAGCTCGAATCGTGCCGGTTTTACACTTCGAAGTCGGAATCGCGCGAGGGGTTACATTCAGGCCGTGAAATACTTCGCCTCTTCTTACGCCTGGCGACGGTGCCGATAAACAAAGACTCCCGGTTCTCCATTCACAGGAGAAATGCGCCTCCCTAACCTCTTTTGGTGGAAACCCAAAAATCACTTGCGGCCAAAAGCTGCGTGGGAGATTTGCTTTGCGAACTAATGCTGCCTCTTTAGCTGCTGGGATTTATTAGGTTCGGTATTTGCTGTACAGTGGCGGGGGTAGTGCGGGGCTACTGATTTTAGAAAATTAACTTTTAGCTAAAAACGTCAATTGATAAGATGCCTTTTTTTTGGATATCCTTCAACGTGATACCTCCATGTGTTTCATAGGGAAACTCAACGCTGGCTTATACCTTGATAGCCTGCATGCTTATTACGCTCGTATTGGCTTGAAATCCTTTGATAAACCGCAACTGGGAAACTACTTGGCTCCTTCGAGGAGGTTCCGGTCTTAGTCGCTGATACGTAAGACGGGCAGCTGATAAGACGTGAATCGATCTCGCCTCGTGGGATTGCAAATTTGAGCTTAATTAATTAATGGAGGACGATAAATGACATTCGAGTAGCTATTAGCCCAGACTCTGGGGAAATCGAAAGGATGACTTTCGTACAGCCTAAAGAGGCATGTTGTATATGTATAGGTATCTTAATACGGTTCACGATGAAGATTACTCGGTACGTAAGGCAAGTTCTGGAAATGATAGCGAACGTTATATTAATGATAAATGTGGGAAAATTAAACGGCGATCAATAGGAATGGCTTTGAGGGTCCCGTTTGTTTGTTTGAGAAAAATAAAAAAAAAAAAAAAAGGATGAATGAAGTAAATATCAAGACTTGATCTTTCTAGCATGTAAAATTTGAGCCCGTTCTTGCATCGCTGTTTGGATCCCAATGACTTTTTGCAGGGGCACCCTTAACCCCTGGACTGCCTACTATTCAATTAGGAAGAGGTGAATGTCTGCCACTGAATATCCAGTTACCACTTAGCCCGTGTAAACTCTCAAGCGAATTTCGGTAGCTCACGCTCGGCTAAGCCGAATGGATCCACGCTGTGATAACGAGCCAAAGCCCTTTGCTATCAGCCCTTGTTAACTGTGTATAGGTATACAATTGAAGAACAGGTGGTACCGACAGACACACAGGCATGATACTGCGGGATGGGAAGATCACGGGCCTGGGGGTCTGGGGGGCTGGGGGGTAGAGGGGAAAAAGATAATATAACGAGCAAAAACTTACCTAATGTCAACACAACGAAATCCTAATAGGGGTCCAGCAGTCTGTTATGGGTATTCAGATAGATGAATTAAGGTTAGGTTATAGCGTTTTGACGGATGAGAGAGAATGGGGGAAAGAGAGAGAGGGAAATTTCAAAATGCCCGCGGCGTCTCATTCGTTCGATTATCAAAGGGATAATTCATTCGATATCGATTACTGGCAAATTGAGAACTGAGATCATTAGGGAAGAAAGATTGAGGGCAGCGACAATCAATGCCCGCGAACTGTCAAAGTCCTCTCTCTTCTCTCTCTCTCTCTCTCTCTCTCTCTCTCTCTCTCTCTCTCTCTCTCTTAGTCTGTATCTGCGTTAACTCAAGTCCTGAAAAGATTTCATTTATCCTAGACGCAGCTGGAAGTCTCTTCTAAATGCACTCGAATTGGGACGCTGGTTACGTAACGCCATTTCAAATGAATGACGTACGTTCTATATATGTAGCTGGCATAATCGATTTGCCGATAGTCGTATAGACGTATACGTGTATATTTGACTGATAGGAGGATATTCGTGAATTTCAAAAGAGGAAAAAAGAGAGAGAGAGAGAGAGAGAGAGAGAGAGAGAGAGAGAGAGAGAGAGCACTCGGTACGTTGCACCACGTCAAACGAAACGCATCATGGAAACGTGAAAAATTGATCGCTCCGTAATTCGAGTATCGGTTTGTAATCGCGTAGAAGCGTGAACGAAAAAAGGAAGAGTAGGAATAGCGCAGTGGCGCCATCTATCGTGATATAACGTGAATTAATCACTCGACCTGAGAAACGGACCGAGTGACGCCTAGCGGGATAAAAACGAATGAAATTCTTGTTAAAGGATCGTATACGAAGATTGAGGAAAAATAAAGTGTTAGAAGTTGGCAGCGAGAGGCAATCGGTCTCTTAGGTATTGTTTCACCTTTCTCTCAAGTTCCCTTTTGCCTTTTTCTTTGATTCTCGAGGTACGAGCGAAAGGAAAAGAATCGAACGCTCCATTCGTTCCTCGTGGAGAAAGGTTAGGCTAGGTGCGACTGATCTACAGACCTCCCGATCCGTAAATCGCTCTCTCTCGCATTCGTCGCTCGATCTATCAAACATATTTTCAAGTTCTACACTGTTTTCATTTCTTGTACGGTTCACTTCAATGGAAAAAAAGATAAGATCCCTCCGTGTAGCCATTTCAAACATTTAAATTTAGCAGCGTGAGGCATTCTGGGAATCATACAGAATCGTACTAAAAAATCTAAAAATCCGAAATTTATATGAATCATGGTACATTACTCGAAACCTTTGTTTTTTAGCTGCCATCAAAATTGTCAATTTCATCTACAGCTTGACGCTGCGAATCAACAGCAGACTTCATTCGGGTATAGAATGTTCTCCCAGTAACGTGAATTCCGTAGGTTTGTTCGACGCTGGTTTCAACGGTAGAGACGCGATCTTGTTGATAGATAGTTAAGGGGTTATCTATCTAGCTATAGCCATGTATGTACACACATAGGCAGGATCCGTCTATCTCCAAGTATCCAGCTATTTAGCTCTGTCTCTCTCTGTCTCTCTCTGTCTCTCTGTCGAAGGAGCGACAAGCAACCGTGGAACCGCACAGCTATCTATCATTCCGGCTGGACCTTTTGCCATCCCTTAGCACAAACGTAAATTGTCATTCCCACCCGTGAGAATTTCACGACGACCACTTAATTCGATTGAAGTTCCAAGCCGCGCTTCCGTATACTGATTCGGTATAGCGTAGTCATATATGCAGTAACTCTCTAGCTATTTTCAGACTTTGGATATCCCTCTGCACCAGGTACTGAAATCACTCTCGTCTTGTACAGAAAGTGCCGAGCAGCAGCAGCAGCAGCAGCAAATAAACAATAGCATCACGTTGATTGAGTTAGGCGAGTTTAACGAGTTTCTTCCCCAAGCGCAAAGCTTAATACGAACCTTAGGAATGTAATTGTGTCCTCGGAGTAATTGCAACGACCTTCCTCTCAGGTGGATGTGCAAAGCAAAGAATTTGTTAAGATGATTTTTTAAAATGCAAATTCATAAATTTCTCTCCTATTGGCTTCCAGGCCCTGAGGTCGTTCGCGCGTCTACCGGACGAAGGTAAAAGTGCGTGCACACCGTGGCTACACGTGCCACGTGATATTACTCGAGGAAAAGTAATCTCGCCGGGACGTCATAAAGCACCGCGGCAGCAGGTAGGACGTCGTGGCTACCTAATATTTTGATCCCGTGCAAATTAGCGATACCACCCCCTGGACGGAGCGTCCAGGTCTTTCCATCCCCGGACCCGCCCCTCGTTTCGCCGGGCCGTTACTGCCCTTACTGCCGTTAGGACGTAGGTGGCTGGACCGTGGTTCTCATGCTGCGATACGCTTCGGACTTTTTCCCATTTTTGAACATGCTTCTAGTCGTCTTTATTTCGAACAGGGGTAGACGTACTACTGGATTCTAGGACTATGGTATTTCTATATAGATACTTGTTACGCATTTATTTTAGATATACCAGGTACCTAATGCTTGTTTTCAAAGTACTATTGCTTAAGACTGGTTTTTTATACCCGATACATATACTTATGATCGATCATTCGTGTGATTAATCGATAGGGATTTTGTTAGGTTCGATTTGACATCCCCTGGACTAGGTGAAAGGAGCTGTAGGAGTCCCTATCGTAAACCCCGTACCAACCCTATGGAGCTTCGAACCCTCTCCAAGCGAAAGCATACCCTCAGGGCAGCATCCCTTGGGTTATTCCGGAGGCTGAGAAGAAGAGATGGGAGTCTGGTGAAAACGAAACATATATATATATATACTATATAGAGAGAGAGAGAGAGATAAAGACTGGGTATGAGCAAGACTCTCTCAGGACACCCGGGACACGAGATGCCGTAGAACTACTGGATTATTTGGCTGAGGTACCCGGTGCCAGGTCAACCCCTAGCACGCGGTACCTCAGGATTCTTCAGAAATTACAGGACAATGCTCAGAAGGCAGGGGGCGAAGCGTTGCGACGCCACCTTCAATTTCCACACGATCCGACCCCACCACTCTCCATGGACAATACATGACGCGAGATAAGAATTGCCTTATCCAAGGACTAATTTGCATGAATCTAGAAGCGACTGCAGCTTTTGAAAAAATTCGACCAGAAAACTTTCGTCCCAATCCTTTCGGGTCTTATATAATTTGATAATCAGATTAGTATTTTTTTTTCAAGTTACAAATTTAGAGAAAACAGTTTCAATTTGCATATCAAATATCATAATTAAAATATACAATCACGTATGTACACATAAAGAAGGTATTCCAAAAGCACCGAAAATATACTCGATGAATGTTAATCTTTTTTTTTTTTTTTTTTTCAATTACACCGTCTCTGCCTCGATTTAAACGCGCTTTCAATTAAGATATTGCAATTTTCATTAGCAGCCTCACCTACCGTTGCAACATGGACATCCGACCGACAATATAAATTGCTTTTCGACTCCACGCAGCACCTGTGTACCCATATCCATATATACATGTATACAACCATATATACTTAATACTATACCTGGACAAAAAATATAGATATACACTACGTGCGTTACTCAAGAACCGTGTCACGTATAATACATTCGCACGGTTCAATATGAAAGTTGAATAACACTCGCGCTCGATACTTAGTCCCCTCGTTACATGGCCGAGCTAGTCTGGCTAGAATAAAAAAAGAAAAAAAGAAAAAAAAAAGAAAAAAGAAAAAAATATCTACTAAAGCCATCAGAGCCGGTAACACGTGTAAACGCATTTGCCGTAAGGCCAGATAAGCTCGTTACGTTAGCCGTTCTACGAATATTCGTTTGATCGCGGGAAATTCAAATCACTTTTGGCGCGCATATTCAAACACAGAACGGCAACGGTACGGTGCCGCTATGGGTAAGTGCGATTGCGATTAGTAGGGAAAAAATCGAGGATAGTATAGCGTGCATACAGTACATTCAAGCTAACGCACATCTGTCCAGTAGACACGCGTTCTATCTACATGTCTCTATTAAGCAGACGGACCCCAGAAACCATTTTCCTACTGGTCGGCATGCGATTGCCTTCTTTTTACATGTATTACTGTATACGTATATAGTACGCAGAGGGTAGAAGATATACGCGACCCACCTCAGTAATCCGGTAATTTCGTTGTTAGGGGCTTTTCTCATTGCTACTATTGTTCTAGGGGCGAGGGTTGAGAATAGCGAGTGAGCCTGAGGGTGAAGGTGCGATCTCTATGACGCAGCATCTTCTGACCAGGGATTACACCAAAGTAGCCAACTTCACGAATGCTCTGATGCGTTCGGAGCATTTTTCCTATACTGTATGTATATACACGGAGAGAAGGATCTGGTAGAGGTTGCTAAGCCATGAAAGTAAAATCTACCAAGGGAGCATGGTACAGCAGCGCCACCAGCGGACATATCGGAAGTCTTACAGGTACCATAGGAACTTTTATCGAACCAAAATAGTAATTTTTCCGTAACATAATTTTTTCTTCCTTCCCGTAGACAATGTAGACAAATAATGAAGTATTTTATGAGCTAATTACTATTCGAGAGGAAACAAGTATAATATCCCATTTCAAACAAATGTTTTCACTGAAATAGTAATTAACGGCGTGTTTCGTATACGATTGAGGTTAACAGGTTATAATTTCCAAATGTCAATACTTATCGCTACAATAGGGCAATTCACGGCAACAGCCACACCGCTTACCATACTTTATAGTAAAAGGTATAAGTTTTCATATAAAAACTATTAAAAGTCATGGCGACATCTGTGATAACAAAAATTACTATATTATCTAGTAAAATTTCTTTTCTTTTAGAATAATATTTGCCAGAATGTCGCTACAGTTTCCATGTACGAGAATTTCATGGTACTTTCTACTAGGTAGTCGGTACTTTGTACCAGAACCTTCTCTCCGTGTGTGGGAAACCCTGAGCTTCCATAAAAAGAGAACATGCACTTAACAAGTGCATTTGGTATCGCGGAATCTTATTTCATTTTTTTTTGTTTTTGGCTCATCGTGCAGCCTATCGTAAATTACAACGTAATCCGTACGGATAATCTTCTGCAGTGAACACGCGACAGTCACCTCCTCCCTTTGTTGCCGGCAGGAGAGCTTCCCTGTTTCAAAAGCGACTCCAGTACATCCAGTACATCCAGTACATCCAGTACAGGCGCCTCGGTAACGCCGGGGATCGATATTTTACTGAGCCTTGTACACCTGCATGTCATCCGAGCTAAGAACCATGGTAAATTAATATCCTTAGGATATGAGAGACGAATCGATCTCGACAAGACCAACAGTTTGGGGAGAAAATCAATTTTATTTATTATTTATCTTTTCAATTAAACGTTCGTACTACTTGGCAGGATTTGTCTTTGGTTTATGGCAAACTTTGAGAACGAGTGTCCCACGTGATATTGAATGTGAGAGAGGATAAAAAAAATATCAACAAGAAAATAGAGCCTGAAGTGAAACTACAGTAAGAGACGAATGTATGGTGAAAATTGGATTTTACTTATGTAAAAATGTATCTGTTTATAGGTAAGGGGTGGAGGGGACTATTATTACAAATAAATGTAATACAGCCTGACAGGCGAAGTAACGGACGTGTCAGGGAATGATAACGCCTACGGTCAGTGAATACGTTAATGGTAGCTGTCAGTAGAAAAATCCAATGTTGTTTTGTCTGACCAAAGCGAAATTACACTGGTTGCGTAAGCGACGGGAAATTCCGATTCAAAAATGATAACACGATTGCGTCCATTGGATTTGCACTACGTGAAAATGTATTTATTTCCTTTGAAATAACGAGGCTCGTATTCGAATACGTTCGAGTGCTTTATGGGTAATCGATCTGCCTTGTGCGCATGCGCGACGGTAGGTAGTTTCGTTTTAAAGCCTGATACATACTTCGTGTATGAACACGTAGGTGGGAGAAAATAAAAATAATGAAAAACACACGATAGTCGAATAGACTTTGTAAAATCTGTTTGGCTCTAATGGAAACTGGAAAGGTAGAGTTTCGCCCAGCTTCCGGCTGCCCGAGATCCTCGCTTCTCGCCAAGTTCGCGCGGCTGCACGTAAAAGTGAGGCTACCGATGCACGTGGAATTTTATCTCAGAATTTTATTCGAAAATTCCCTTATCAGGCACCCCGTAGAATTCGTATCTTGCGCCGAGACCCGTGGTAAGTGTGATATTTTAGTTTTTTCGGGAAAAAGTGGCAAAAGGAGGAGAAAAAATTTTTTACGCGGTTCTACCACTTTCACGGAATTTATAATAACGCGAAAGTGAGTCTCGAGTGTCGGGAAATCAGTGTGGACGGCCATTAATATTAAGTAAACGAACTTTTCACGCCTCAGCTTCGCCGAGGTGGAGACGCTCTTGACATTGAATATTCATAGACTCTAATTTGGTACAAGATCCACGCTATCGTTAACTCGTTTATCGACAATACGTGAAAACTCGGTCAGAACTTTTCCACCTCGTTGTACGGGTACCCGGCACGTAGTAAATTTCCCTATAAGAACCATAAGATATATATTTTCACAGATCTCCAATCGATCGAGATGAAGCGACGTTTCGGAATAAATGATAATATGGGATATTGGGTATGAAATAATGATGGTCAGTAAACCACGAACAATTTGACAAAGTAGATTCGGGGGTTATAAAGACGACTTTATGGGGGAGGAAAAAAAAAGGCATCTCCGTCCTTCTCTGACCCACGAGAATCCCCATGACTCCCTCTCTCTCGCACCAACGGCAGGTATACGAGAACTCGAAAATTCATCGTCTCCACAACGAATAGAGACGCTTCAATACGGCGAGGGTATTCGACGTGTTCGCCACTTTGGTAAGCGACCTTTAACCGTGGATTAATTAAATCTACAATTACCATAACAACGGAATGCCTCTCGGCTGGTACATAGGGTGATAATAATTCTTGAATATTAAGGGTTTTCAGAGCGCGGGTGTAATCCCATTGGTAAGGGGTATTTATGCCGATCGATTATGCCACTCGTATCTTTGAAAGGCTCTCGACTAAAGCCAAGCTAATCCGACGAAGAGAGCTGTGTGCTGTAAAATTAATTAAGTAAAGGAAAAAAGAGACAAAAATGTCATTTAAATCATACCGAGTAGTCACGTGACCCACTAGGTCTCTAACCCTTGACCTCCATTGCGCGTACCGCGTCGATTCAAACGCAGATTAAAATTTCAAGTTTTCCTATAAAAATAACAAAGGGACGCGTAATCTCTTTCCGTCACTTACGTAAGAGTCCTGCGGCTAATTTGAATCAGTCCGAGTGGCCAAGATCAATCGTAGGTTTTACGGCGACGGTGCTTAACGTCGGTGCAGACGTCGTATATCTTTCAGTTGGATCAGCGCCAAGCGGGAGACTTGGGAACTGATCTCTGAAGTGTGCGGTTAAATAAAAGTAAAAGGAAAAGAAAATCTATATGTAGATATATGACAGAAGAGACTATAGATGTGTTTTATATGTCCCCATATATATATATGTAACATTTAGGGGTTTAATCCACAGTAAACAGAATCGATTGAGGAAGGCGTCAAAGATTAACGACAGAGACTCTTTTAATGTCACGTGCATTTCGTTCGCGTTTAACTACGATGCCTGCATTAGCCTTGTGATCTTGCAAGCCATTTAAACGGCAGCAATGCAGGTAGTACTGCACCAGTCTACACGATCCATATATGTATATGGCTGTACGTGGTGGGAAATGTAAATGCGATGTGAATAGATTGGATGGCTTCTGTTTTATCCTGACTCATGCTGATAGCTTACCGTTCACTCCTGGACATAGCACGCGCGTGCTGCAAAGGGATAATGCCGTATTTTAATTACTTCAATTACTTCAATCCCTTTAAAATTATATAACAGTAACGGCTGCGTTTACCCGGATAGTCTCTCGAGAACGTATGGGGGTTTTGATTTTCGTTTTAAAAAGGTGAATTTATTTTTATTCTAATCGATAAAAAATGAGTGTTTACACATCTTTGTTGAAGCTGTTATATTTCCATTTCTAGTTTTAATCGAGCTCAGCGCCTTAACTCGTCCATATATTTAGCATCTCCCTGGAGGCACCGATATGCTGTCAATAGTCTTTCTAGATTGTTCTGATCTGTATTATCCATGGCAGTCGAGTATATATCCATTTGTCTCGGTGTATATTGTTTACGTTGAAAATAGCCTTTCTGACACAGTTCTATTTTATGTGATATATTACTGGCACATTATTCTGATCTTGAACGACTCTTATTCTATCGAGAACATACGGTAGCGTGGCCGAGCGGTCTAAGGCGCTGGTTTAAGGCACCAGTCTCCTCGGAGGCGTGGGTTCGAATCCCACCGCTGCCAGTTTTTTTTTTTTTAATATTTCTAGATCACAATATGCAAGTGATGTAATCCCATGTAAATTGCACAACGATAAAAATAAATTTTGAGACCATCTAAAATTATCGGATATTTCCGAATCTCAAAAGCGACGGAATTATACTGTACGTTTGACGTAATAAAGTATTAACGGTGCGATATAATTTTTATTGTTGAATCTAAGAATTTTAATTGTCGGCTAAGAAAGAAATATTCGTCAGCTGTTATGGAGTTGACTTCCTACAGGCTGTCACCCTTAAAAGTGCTTAAAGCAACCCTTCCCCCTCTTTAACCCTTGGCGCCGTACCTACGGGCATAGCAATTAAAACGGGGCACCCCCTTGGGCCATGAGTCCTTACAGGCAACCTGCCATTGAAATCTCCTGGTCTCCCAAGTGCTTGACGGCCCTAGTGGCTTTTCATTCTGTAAATCAAGTGTTTCATTAAAAGAGATTGAGTCACAGCTCTCCTGGACTCTGGCGTTAGCCTCTACCCTGCACTTCAGAGACGTCAAGTTACGTTTGACGCTTGCCAGTCGCTGCAGGGATTATGGAGATACGACATATATACAATACATTACAGAATAATTAAAGACACGAAGGGGAAAAAGAAAATTTTCGACCAAAAATGTTCTAAAAATTTCTTTTTCAGGTAAAAATCTCAAATTTTATGTGTTTCGCCAAACTTTTTTTTTTCCACGTACAAATCACTTGGTGCAGGTGGCAATGTTCGCGGAGGACTAATGGGTGTTATCGCTTCTCAAATAAAAGTTTAAACTTTCTTTATCCCCGGCCGGAAACTGCGTTCCGGGTAAGGACCAAGTTTTCCTGCTGGCTGTTTTACATGTATATTGTAATTTCCAAATGGCTGCCTGAAATTCCCTGGTGATGCCTATATGCCTCTTGTGTATATACATGTATCTTTTTCATGTATAAAGCGCTAAACGTTTTCAAGTAAGTTTTCTCAATTTTCCATTTTCCTCACCTTTTCTCACCCCCCGAGCGTAGCTATTGCTGGTTCGATGCCACGAGAGAGCCCGAATAATCTGAAACATATTAACAAACTTGGTGAAGACCCTTGGGGTATTGTTAGATGGAAATTAGGTAACAAGTACTTTTTTCTTTATTACTTATATCTATAGAATTTTATAATACAATCGGTCGCTTCGATTATTATTCATGGAATCCAAATTTTATTTATATATTGCATATAACGAACACGGCACTAGATACAGAGCCAATTAAAATTAAATTATTAATGAGCGAAGATCTTCGAGTCTTTTCGGAAGAGGGAAAGAGAATTCTCGATATAGACCCGATATTCATAAGCAAAAAAGAAAAGGGAAGTAAAACGAACAGTAATACCGTTGAGCTCATTACGTTTGACGATTCCATAAAAATGGAAAAAAATTTCAAATCAGTGGTTCCAAAGTTAAAAAAAAAAAACAAGTTTTCAACTGAATCATAAATCGTTAGACTGGATATAAATGTCATCTCTAAAAGCAGAAAGAAAAATAATTTTTTTTTTTTTAAATCAACACTCAATATTTGACAATAGTAACGTGAAGCATTTCAATTTTGGAAAAAAAAAACAAAAAAATGTCAATTGAATCTGAGACGCTCAGTCATCTGAAGAAAGTAATAATACAATGTCACGTGTTTAATGGTAGATTGATTGAAAAATAAGAAATGTGTGAAAAGTAAATTCCCATGAGAAGTAGAGAAAGTTGAGAAAGTAAAAAAAAGCGATTGAAGAAATAAGCAAATAAAAGTTATAAATGTAGCGAGAAAGCAGAGTGAATGAATCTGGTGGGCAGTGAAATTCCAAGCCTGTATCTGAATTCCCATTACAGTGTCCTAATTAGCCAAGAAATTACAAGCGAATCCGGTGAAGTAGGTGAAAAACAGTGAAAAGCAAAATACAGGACCGACCGTAAAATTAGAAAAAGAGTCCGTTGCGAAGAACCGAAAGACCATTAATGAAACTTTTGTTAATACTGTATCTTCCATCAATCCGGATACGTCCACAGCATCCCAACCAAAGTAATTGGGTCGAGAAAGATACAGATATATTTGGATCCAAAAATCCGAGTGAGCCACATGCCTCAAGTCAAATACGTAATAAAACATGAATCGGACATAAAATAATTCATAAACTTGTAAAAAAAACCTTATAAAAAATAAAATATAATTTCATTAATCAAATCAAGAAGACCCATTTTCCAATCCTTAGTAAAGTTGATCTATATGACAGAATTTTTTGTATCTCCAACATTTTGAACATTTTGAACTCCTGCATTCCGAGTCGTTACGCGAAATTACTTAACCGGAAATTGATGTTTGCCTGCGTGACGTTGGGCGTGACGAAGGAGTGCCGAGTAACTAACCCATATTCCTCCAGATCGATCTTCAGGATGTAGCTACGGTTTGCTTCTAGTTCCACCTCTTGGGGTACAAACGAAATGAAGAATGGTACAGACGATTCGGAATCAGTTCCAATTTGCAGATTTGAGCCAGCTCAAAAAATGACAGTTTTTAGCGAATTTTGAAAAAAATCCTGTATCTCCATACCTCTTGAGGTATAAAGGAAAATTAAAATATTTTTAAATCGGCTGCCAGATTCACATAGGTTTCACGTTCGATTAGAAATTTGTGGTCTGTCAAAATGTTATTTGAACAAAAATATTGTTTAATAAGTAAAACAGAGCGAAAAAAAAAAAAGAAAAAACTTTTCAATTTACCACTTGCTCTTTGAGCTACATACCGAAACATCAATTTGGCCAAGACTCGCGCTTCATGTAACACGTGCAATTTATTACCAGACTGGTATCTATACCTGCCCGTTATTTCATCAAGCATATATGTACGAATTGATGCATATATACCTGACAGAGCATTATAGACGATTTTAAATCAACAATGTAACCTATATATCAAAAACGAACAGCCAATAAAAATCTCACCCAACTCGATAAGAAAAAATGAAGCAGCAACTTGTAAAAAAGAATCATCCGGATAACAAATTTGTATCGAAGGATAAAATGTGCCATGTTTAAATAAATAATACAAGAATTGTAATTGTAAAAAAAAGACAATTCTCCCAAAACATTAAAAATCCAAATTTCGTCCTAATTCCAAGAACCAAGAAGCAACAAGTAGTTTCGAATCTCCAATAAATTCCATAGTCGAGAGCACGCTGAAAGGTAAAATCCCGATTCGAAAATCCCCTTAATCTTTCCGGCAAAGCGTTAAATAAGCATAAAGAAGAAATTCATTAATCCATAAAAGACAAACAAGCAGAACGATCGTTGAGAACGTGAAACGAGCAAATGCCGTGTCTGGACATCGAAGCACAAAATAAAAAAAAAAAGGGTTCAAAGTGCGAGTACGATAATTTCATATGGAATTGATAACGTTCAACACGCCCTGACATTACAGATAACGCGAACGCGAAAGGGCACTGTGATTGTAACGTAATTATCAGATTAGTCAGGTGGATTTATTAGCATTTAATTACGACACGGATCAAAGAGAATCGAGTGTCCGGCAACTATATATATATGTATATATATATATACTTGAATACAAAATTTTCAATCGAAAAATTACCCAAATTTTATTAGCTCAGCCAAATGTTATTGGCAGTCCGCCCCTCCTGCACAACTTTTTCAAAATACATAGTTTGCCCATCCGCATAAAATTTTGGTTAAGTCCAATGCACATAAGGGATAGAACCAAAGCTCCTCCCCGTAAGCTCCTCGTTGGGATGCTGGAAGTGCGCTAATTAAAAAGCAATACGATAAATATAAATCAAAAGCGTTTTGTACAATTGAGTCGAAAGGCTCCGACGATAAATAATGCTAGGAAATTTGAACACGGCTGGATCGAACAATGGAGGGTCTGGCTGTAGTTGCCCGTTAGAGGGATATTCCTCAATATATGGGGGATCGGTGTGGACGAACTTGGAGGAAAAAAAAAAAAAGTATTGAGAGAGAGAGAGAGAGAGAGAGAGAGAGAGAGAGAGAGAGAGAGAGAGAGAGAA
>NW_014333085.1:498283-513366 GCF_000341935.2 Cephus cinctus | reverse complement strand
TAAAACCATGGACGAAGGTACAGTTCTATTCTTTTTTTTTATCCAGCTACTGGGGGCTTCGTGCCTTTTGACACCAATGCACCACCCCCCCACCCTCCACCTACTATAGATATATATTCCCCCTATGCAATTTGCTGCACGACCCTACCCACTGGTAATTGCATAATCGACACGGCTCTTGACTTCCACATATCTAATTAGAGGTAATTATATTGATTCTTTGACGCGCGGTAAAAATCTTCCTTCTGCGAAATATACTCGTGTATGTATGTAACGTACGGGGTGATTAACGGTAACGTATATGAACATGAAAAAAAGAAATGTTTACTGGAAATTACAAAAAAAAAAAAAAATAAGGAAAATAGTAACATTTTATTTTCTCGTATTCGTCAGTCAGTTCGCAAAAATGAATATTCAAGCCGAAGGGAATTTGGTGAAAATTATCGCCGATTGCACATAACCTTAAAGCCTGATAGGATTAAGCGACTTCGCCGGTTCAATTTACATATCATGACACGTCTTCCCGCGGTAGCCATGACAACGAGCGAAGGGTTGTCTTCCTGGACATGGGGTAGAGAGATACACCATGGATCCGTAAGCTATATACATATATACTCTAGTACGGTTTATATATATAACAAGTGACACAGTAGAGCTCCTTTTTTTCCCTCTTACAAAATTCCTATTCAAAGTTAATTTGTCGAGTATCGAAAATATCTCGAAATTCTCTCAGCTTTTCTCCGCGATGCCGATTGGTCGTCGCTGCCGTAATTCTACAAGTTTAAATTTCCCGCCCGACAGGCACGTTCACGAGATGCAGTGAATTTGTTCAGATTCCGATTAACCCAATAAATACAAAAATATATAAGAATTCCTTAATCGTTCGTAATAATAATTCCGCGCATGCGCAGTAACGAAGCTATTGGGGTTCCATAACTCAAGAAAAATAACTCTGCTCTTCATGCGGTAGGACAAGCGTGGCAAAGGGGGCAAAAGGGGTGCGCCATTTTAGGTGACGTCCTCCTGACACGTAACACGATACACAATAGGAAGGCACAAACCCTTCGACCTTCTCAGTCGTCCGCAGTTGCCGTCCCGTCGGCTAATGGACTGAATATTGATCCGTTTCAGGAAAGTCTCAAGACCTCGTAGAACAATGCTCGAAATTACGACACTGAGAGTCTTTCGGTAAACTAACCTCCAAATCGACGAACCCAACGGACCGCACATTAAAAGCTGCACTTGTAAACAAGCAATATTATCCAGGCTCTAGTTATTCATATAATCATATATATATAATACAATTTAATTACGAAAAAAGCTCGAATGTCAACGACTTCCAACACGACGCACGAGGTAGGTGGGGTGGGTAAAGACACGCCGTACGGTACTACAGTCACGTGAGGTAGCGTGCAGAAGCCCAGGATGGCGTGACTTTAGAGAAAAAGTAATTATCGATCGTTCAATGCTTCCGTGCGGTGGTGGCTTGGGAAAATTACATCATCGATCAAAATTTTCATGAATGAATGATTCCGGAGTTGCTCGTTTACTAGCATGGTTACTCGTCAAGTACCAGTATACATATATATATACATTAGGATCCGAACGTCCCTTTTTATTATCCACCGAACAGAAACATCAATGAGCGTATAAAGGACATGCGTGAGTACACAACAACAAAAAAACCAGACACCTGTTAAACCAGACAACCAAGGAACGATACAATTATAAATACGAATAATGTTACGGACACGTTCGTTAAAGACCCGTGAACCATTGACAAAGGCCATCGAGAGCCGAAACGTCATTAGGTAAATTGCACGGCTGCCTGCGGCTGGGCTCTATTGGCAAAAAATGATGCGACAGCTGCGAATTAGCGAATAACGAGACTAGCTGGATATACTCTTACCCAGCAGTGTGTATTATAATGCTGTGGTAACATACAGGGTATTATACCACGGGATATATACCAGTACTGTAGCTTGTCTGGTGCAACGGCGCAAAGGACGGGTATCCGCTTTCGCCACGCGTTACCAGAGAATTCCCGATTACCGAGGAAGCTCTGCTCTTCGTATTCGAGGTACTGGCCATTGTGCACGGTAGCTTTATCTCTTTAACGATCTTCCGCAAGGATTCTTCTTTGTTCGGATAGAATGAAATTATCCGAAAACGCTTAAGCGTATTTAGAGAGGATGGGCTCGAGGGGGAGGGACGTTCGACTGAATGTTAACGGAAGTATAGGCGTAAAACACGAGATCATCATTTTTATCCCAGAATTGCCGTGTCCGAATGGAAGGCGAATGGAAGGCGAATGCGTGGGGCTCGGAATGTTCGAGGAATTATTTGAAGGGTTCGTTGGAGGGATGACTTCTGAGAGGAGCGAGAAGAAGGGGGAGGGAGGGAGGGGGGGTGGTGGAATAAATTGTAACAGAAGGACGAGATGGATGTAAATTTTCCACGTGGCTCATCTAATAGAGGCCTTATTTTTGCAGCATGGTTCGTACACCGTAGTTACCTATAGCGAAGGGAAGGAAGCGTCACATGTCGGCTATACCCACCCCGCCCTTATTGCCGCCCCCTGATGCCCGACCCATTTTTCCAATAGAGAATTCAACTTGGGGATCTGACAGGACATCGCGTGGTGTAGAATTGCCTATGGTAAGAATTATATTTTCAAGCGCGTGACTGTACTTGGGTAGTTATTGATTAAATAGGCCTGCTTTTAGGTATTTGAGATTGACTACTGTCTGGCCACGACCAAAGGAACTACCGAAGGAGCCATCCTCTTATGACTTTTATAACAAAAAAGTCCCCTGGATGAGATACTTTGCTCGTGGAACAACTGTACAGCGTAAATCGCCACGTGACTTGTATTATCAATTTCAAATACGAGCATACGACCATAATCGTATGAACAGCTAAGAGAATAAATCAAGAGGAAATTACAGAAAAAGGAAAAAAAAAAGTATATACTATATTTCTGTGGTCGAATGGGTGGCAATTTAAAGTAAAAGTCAAGGGTGTTTCTTTCCTTTCTAAGTCTGCTCTCTGAATTTCCAGTGGGAATTTCTGTTCTTTTATTCCCTCCTCCAATCAAAAGCGCCTTTGTCGCCCAGCGTGTGCAGTATGCGCGAGGGAGAGAGAAGGAATAAAGAGTATAAAAAAAAAGTAAAACAAGATAAAACAAAAGGAAAACGTGTACAGATCATTGAACAATCGAAAAAGGGAACTGGGGAACAGCAGTACGTACAGAGGCTATAACAAAAGGATTCAGAAATTCAGAGAGACTGTTGGCTGTATGGGGATGCTGGGTCGCCCTCCCTAAATATACCTAATACTATATACGAAGTTTAACAAGGATATCGAAGAGAAGACTCGTGAATATGAATGCGATTCGTATCCGTAACGAGTTTCTATCCTACGTAATACTTTTCTCTTGGTGATGAACAACTACAAGAACCGTTTTTGCATTTGAGAAATATCAACGAATATTTTTTTTATAATAACTCATAAAAAAGTTCTCTTTGTAAAAATTGGTGATAAAAAAAAATGTTACATTGCTTCTTTAACTTTCTGTGATAAAAAAAATTTACTCTGACAGCGGTGGGATTCGAACCCACGCCCTTTCGGACTGGTGCCTAAAACCAGCGCCTTAGACCGCTCGGCCACGCTGCCTTACGGAAACAAAATTTAATTCATCGTATTAAAGCAACGCCTGGTATATTTGTTTGAACATGCAAAATAAAATTATCATAAACTAATATCTAGCTTGAATCTTATATAAGAAATATATATATATACTATCAGGATGTATATGTACCATATGCTATCTTGAAATCTTACGTCATTAAGAATCTGAACACTACTAATCTGCGTAGACACATTTTATCTTTATAGCAATGAATACGACATGACCAATAATTTATAAAACTATTATGTCAAGCGTCAATCAGCCATAACGTGAATATCGATTATTGGATGTCTGATAGTGAAATTAATGGCGTCAATCCGAATTACGTTTAGCCGGACAAACACAAATTCGTCAAATGAGTACAACGTAATAGTTATTATTACCCGTTTAATAAAATGGCGTCTTGTATAGCCCTGCGATGAAATATCAATCACAACGTTAATTAATCGCCGGAATATTAATTGCATGTATCAGCAAACTGATTTCAATAGCGAAACACAATAGGACGAAGTGCGTACATGCGCTCGTACGTTACGAAATCGATAAAGAACATATAGCACAATCGATCCACCAGGAGGATACAACAATGAGAAAACAATGGACAATAGGTATATATATATATATATATATATATACACACATAGAACTACCCTATTCTTTGAATTCCCATAAGGGACAAAAACCCATAAGGTCCCAAAAATTCAGTGACTAGAGCCCCACGAGATTCGGTATAACAGGACATAAGCCATAACTTCTTTTCATTTTCAGGAAATACGTTCTCGGGCAGATCGAATGTCCCCTACGTACACCCCACACATTTCGACAAGCTAATGGCAAATAAATGTAACAACGAATTTCCTTATGGGATAGTACAATATATCTGTTTATCCCAGAGTATTCCCACCATGTTACCCGTCTCTCTCCAGGTCACCTCAAAACGTATACCGATACCAGAAAATATTAAAACTCAAAAAAAGAAAAACAAATCAAGAGTAAAAATGAAATTAACAAAGAAGAATAAAAGAATAAAATTAAAAAATCCCAATATGACGCCAAACCACGAAAAATGTACCATACACTTTCTCGCAGGTTCGAAATCTAAAATACAAAAGACGCACGGGCCACTTGGTTCAAGGAGGTCACGCTCTTTCTATACGCAACCAGGAAGATCCCAACGTGGGATAAGGGTCTCTGGGTCAATGTTGCAAAAGCTGCATTGAAAGGCTGCCAAAATCCTCATGACCCAGTAAAACGTAACGAGACAAATGGGATGCCGTTTTAGTCAGTCTCCACGTGTATTCTCCTTGCTAAGCATATTGAATACAAGTACATGATATATGTACATACCATAAATAACCCAGACACAATACTAAAGATTAAAAATGCAAAATCTTATCGCAGTATGAAATCCTCAAGTTTCCACAACCTCAGTCACTGTGGATTGAGTAAGATGATGGAAAAAAGTGAAGAGACAAAAGTGCCAAGAACATTTTTCGCGAATCCTCATATCTTTTTCTACAGTTTATAGTTTACTTTTTACCGTGAACAAAAGACAAACTTAATGTATTAAAAATGCAGAAGCAAATAAATTATTCAGACTCCGGGAGTCTTGTTGCTCCCTGATCTGGGATTGCCCCCCCCCCTCCCACCCCCCCAGTTGCCAATCGATACAAGACAGAAATTAAATTTCTTCTATAGAAACTAATTAGCAGTTCAATAAGACTAAATTATAATATTTGTAATCTAACAGGATACAGGGGGGAGCGCTAGTTTCACCGGGGTCGTAATAACGGTCCAGCAGCAGCAGCAGCAGCAGCGTGGAATAACATTAAACGTTAGCGTAACACGACAGGCAGGACAGAGAGAACACCATAGACTTAAGGGGGAAACCCCATAGAATCTATACTCGACAAGAAGGGTCGCGGGTGTAGCTGTTAAGTTGCGGGGGGGTGGTGGGTGGTAGGGGGGTGAAACCAGGGCGAATGAACTGCCACCCTCCTGGTATTGACTGGACAGGCACAACCTGCAGCAGGGTAGCCGAACCTACACGCACCTGAAACCACGAGTACCGACATAGCGAGGAAACCTAACGGACCCAGGAAGGTGACGCCGGAGGTTAGGTTAGGTTCGAAGAAAGAGCGGCGTTAGAGGCCGCTAGACGTCGGGACGCTCGTGTGCGCTAAACCTCATTTACAAGGCGTTATGTGGTAAGAGGGTATTTACAATGCGTCGCGACGCTCCTGCTACACGTTAATCCATACAGAGGACAGAGACAAACTAATCTGATCGGGACCTATATATGGATATAGGTCTAACCTTCGTAAGGCATATAAAGTATCTAATCTAGGTTATGTTTGATAATGATTTTAAAATGATGACTACACCAATACCGAATACTAAGTAGATGGCTTACGTGGTATTTCTTATTATTCCATGAATAACGTGCTACAGGCAAATTCTGTCCATGAGGTTGCACCAGGGGCTCACTAGGTCCAAGCACCACGCCGTATAACCAATATTCGTAGGGACTGGTATGACGTGGACCGAAGAAGGACGTCCGGAAGTTCAGGACGGGGCTCGTGAAGTGTTAAGGAATACAAAGCAATCGAGCAGCCCTGGTTGAGCGTTCAAGTAAGAATGTTAATTATCCCCATACTTCACCCGGCAATAACCTTGATCCTCGAGTCCCACGTTTAATCCTCTTATTTTTCCCTAAAGGGGATACATTTTTATAATCCAACCAACCCTCGTACCTTAAAGTTTCAGATCAAAATTTATACAGTAATTTCATGCTGTTCGTACGATACCAAGAATATAATTTTCTCAGGTCCATGAGATTTATACTTTAATTCAATATTCCAAAGCAGCATGCCATTTGTATGGTGGGTATCCATGGATTTTTTTAACGGGTCAGGGAGTAAGGTTAGGTTATCCAAACTACCCTTATCCAAAGACACTTCGCAGCGTATACCCCCCCCCCCCTGCAATTTAACGTGATATCTTTCGATGGCAGCCAAAAAACCAGAGTGGGGGGGGGAGGCGAAGAATCCCCTCTTTTATCGTCCCTCGTAGAGATACGTGCACCCCTCTCTTGCACGAGGGGTCCAGGACTCTGGCACTTCCAAGTCCTTGAAATCCTATAAGAAATAAATCGACTGTACAGTGCCTTAAAGGTTACAGATTATATATCGGTAACAGTGACGACCCGAGCAGCTCTAGTCGCACGTATATAGAAACTTTGACTGGAGTTTACTGCGGGGTAGAAAAGTCCCAATGAAATTGCATTCCGGGGAAGGTTCAATGGTGATGGCGCAATGGATATATCCGGCGATTGATTCGCAGGAAACAGAAGTAATGGCTGGGAAACGAAGGACGGGAAGAAATAAAAGGATCCGAATGACCGTGACGTAGTTCATCCCTCCATCACTTATTCAATGGGAAGGTACGCCGAGCATTTTTTTATCTTTGATAACGTTATGGTTTTCACTGTTATTATTACTGCATCTTTGCACTGGGTATGGAGGACGTAGTTATTTCCTACTGCGTGTGTATATATGTATATGTAGCCTCCTAGTTAGAAATATCGCAAGACAGATGCAAAAAAGTGACAAATGGAAAAAGCTTTCACCCCTTTTTTTTTATATGACGTACTTGGCGTTGGTCAAAGGAAAATAAAACGATTCCGTTTCCTCGTGAAATATTAGCTTTCTGTTTAGATCGATTTATCTGCTACAGAAGTCTTTTTTTTCTTTTAACGCCTCAAACTGTTACCCATCTTTTATACCGATTCTCTCAGGCAGCGCCTCCTTGTTTTTTCCCTGCTCTACCGTATGCGAGCACACTTCAAGGTATTGCTGGTACATACGTGTCACTCTCCAGCCACACTTCAGGTGGCTGCCCCCGCGATGTATCTCTCGTATTTACATTTGTCTACGGCGCGGAAAGTATGAGGAGCCTCGTAGCTTTGGCGAAGTAGTCGTTGTACGTGTATATAAGCATGCATGAAAATATCGAGGCCTCGAGAATAAAGAAAGGAGCTTTCCTTCGCTTTGTTTTCCATTTCTTTCGATTATCATCATCCGCCAATGTCGAACTGCACTTGCAGCGTCCTTATCTGCGGCACAAGGTGGGAGTGAAATAAAATAAAATAAAAAATTCAACAAAGAGAAAGCGTCTAGAAGAGCATTAAAGAAAGGAGTGCGTGAATAAAAAAAAAATAAAAAATAAAAATTTTTCATCCCACCTACGTTATTATTTGCCTACGAAGGTTCCTGCCTTGGTAATATTAATTAATAAAATTTTAATTCAAGAAGAAAAAAAAAAAAAGAGAAATGACAAAAGAAAATACGAGGAGACACACGAAGAATATTGCACACCGACCTTTTTCGCGTAATGGAAGAGACTCTTCTTTAGTATAATAGACACCCGAGATCCTTTTTCTTCGAGAGACAAAAAAAAAAGAAAAAGAAAAAGAAAACCAATCTCCATTTTCTTTGCCACGCCTGGAGCACTGGCTGTAGCCTCCCGTGACAAGAGCTGAAAATACTCTGCTACGACGAATCGAGAGCAAAGGGAGCGCAATTTTGTTTTCGGAAAAAAAAAAAAAAAAAAAAAAAATAGTGACCTGGTGACTACTCAGAAATGACTAAGACGCCCAGAAGAAGATACAAAAGAGACGCCTAAGACTTCTTGAGATTGGTAAGTAAAGGAGCGGTTGCACCGGCGTCGAGTCAAGTAGTAAAAGGCGTCGGTGTACCGGGTGGCTCGGTATTAGAAACTCAATCGATATTTAGTGGCAACTGGCAAGGTGCACGGCGTACCAGCACTTTGGCTACATATTTAATAATATCAATAGCAGTCGGTCACGGGGATGAGTAGAGGTTGGACGTATAGTCGAGACTGGTAAGGGATGGTTGCTGCACGCGAGGGTAGTTTGGCTGTCGGGGCCTTTTGGGGGTTCGACGCTAGGGGTTACAGGGGGTTGCCATAACAGGGGTCCTTTCCTTTGCCGCTGTTGCCTTTAGAAAATGCGAAAAAGTACTGAGCTGCGTGCACGTGACTGGCCGGTCGTTTAGCTTCGTTAGGTGGAGGGTGACGACAAGGGGAGAGGGTGGAGAAAGACGCCATTTTGTGGTTCGATGAATATGCATAAAGTAAAGCGTCATTTTCTTTCTTTGAAATCTCAAAGCAAAGTCTATAGTAACGGATCGGTGGTTGATTCGAGCTCGAGGCTCGTCTAGACGCAACGAAAACAATCGATATTTGACTAACGCAGCACCAGGGAACGCTGGGTAATTAGCTGCTACCGCGGGTTATTTGAAAGTTTCGTAAGCCCAACCGTCAACTTGTGATACGGTATGAGATACAGATGCACCCATTATACAGTGCACGAGCGAAAGCTTAGAAAGCCCAGGAAGAAACTTGCCGTTCAATTCGGAACAAAGCCGCAGGGTAGTCGCGCCCCGAACAAACTGAATGGATGACGGAGGACGAACTTTGAGAAATTTTCCACATTCCGAGACGCCGGCTGCATCGACGGAAGTTTAATCCCTGAGGCACGTTTCGTCAAGTTTATATATATAACAGCTATATATGTGGATTTAACCTTGAAACTCTAATTAAATAAAAATATTGATATCAAACATTCCTTTCTCTTAATATTCATTATTAGCATTTTGATCAAAAACCTTGTAACTGATTTTCCATCGATATACAGGGTGCCCAGGTGCCACCATAACTGTGCATAAAGTGTTTTAGAGCATACACGATAAAATATCGTAGATTCCTTATTAAAAAAGGAATTTAAAAAATGTGTTGTATACCTCACAATAAATATGCGTTCATCCATATTGTTCATAGAAGAACAAGATAGGCACTAAAAGCTGCCACGAGGAATAAAAATGTATTTTACGTGACTGAATAAATATGTTACACGCAACATTGCATTTCCTCAGATTGAAATAAACGATGAGAACGACCAAGAATTCGATTCTGATCGAGAATGCTGAATTATTGAAATTTTATCACGAGTCAACACGGAAGATGCTGGGAGTAGCTCACGACAAGCTCAAATGTCTCCAAGTTTGTCAAACGATCTCTGTCTCTCTCTCTCTCTCTCTCTCTCTGAACGTATCCTCAGATAGCGGATCAGACATGTAAGTGATTCAGGATTGACTCTCCAAGTTTGTCAAACGATCTCTGTCAGAATGCTGAATTATTGAAATTTTATCACGAGTCAACACGGAAGATGCTGGGAGTAGCTCACGACAAGCTCAAATGTCTCCAAGTTTGTCAAACGATCTCTGTCTCTCTCTCTCTCTCTCTCTCTCTGAACGTATCCTCAGATAGCGGATCAGACATGTAAGTGATTCAGGATTGACATTTGAGAAGATCAAAGGTTCGATCAACCAAGTTCCAAGAGGATTGCCAAGGGCTCCCCCTAGTTTGGCTGGTGGTAAATGCGTCTCTGCGTTGAATTAAATCAGACACCTTCCCGAGATCACGTGGTCAGACGTTACTTACCTAACTTTAAGGACGTCACGAGGTAGAACGAAAGTGAATATAATGCAAAGTTCCCGCAGCCATCACGAGTGTAGACGATGATGCATAAGAATCCTTTTGAAAGACCTTTTTCGTTTATCAAACTTCCAGGAGCATTCCAGTGTTATACTTGACTCTACTAGTAGTACTTGAACTCCATGCGAATTCCGCGAAAGCCATAGTCTGTATTATTGACACGGGGAACATTTAGGGGGAAGCAAATTTCCCTGTAAATTGGGTACACAAATCAATGATTAATAATCAGACTCGGCAACGTTAACCTTCTACCTGCGTAGTTTGGTAAAAAGAAAATTGTCGTCACCGACCGACGATATATCACAAAACTCATAACGCTTAATACGGGCAGACGCTACGCTCGAAACGTTTATCGACGCCACGTAACGATGAATTTCGCGAATTTCCTGCGTTTGCAGAAAGCACAACCGTGTACGAGCACAGCCAGGAACTTCCCGCAGCTCGTTCGCTTAATTAACGTAGGCTCATTACTTTGGTAATTAAAAGCCGAGTTTTCGTCTGAATACTTTGAATTTCGTAGCATAGCCGACCGCGGTGCAATGAAAGGGGCGTTTTTCGCTGTCACCAGGTCATGTGTAAACACTCTTTCTGGTAATTATATATGTGCCTGCCCAACCTACCAACCATCCCTACCCAACGTGCCTCGCTAGTAGTTTATATCTTGCTTACCTTACACAGACTTTCCAGAACTGTCGTTCACTAACCTCCGGTATCCCTGTTCTTGCTCTTACGTCCTGGCACTCGTCATACATAACCTCTCTAACGCGTACTTTATGTCAGCGTATACCAACCGAAAACCAGGGGTACCGGTACCCTCTCTCGGTCAGAGAGTATGACCCTCGAAGAGCCTGCAAGCAACGTATGCACATTGCACTTTGCACACTGCACTGAAATCTGGTATTTGCAGCGACGCACGCCTAAACGAACACGAGTCCCAAAACAAGGCGGCAGCGTATTTTTCGCAGTGGCCTCTGGGTGATATGTCTCTATGTAATACCAGAATTCGCCGCTAGGTGGCAGAGAGGGCGCTGGGATAAAAAGCTTCACGTTTCACGTACTTTTCTGAACACCGTGTCACGATACTAGAACACTCGTCATTTACAAGGGACACGTACTCTGCCATCTGAAGCATTTTAAGATAAAAGGCCGCCACCACCACCCACGGGTTAGACTTATTGTTCGTTCGTTGTAATTTCGGAGAATTCAGTTAACTCGAGAACGTCAGAGCCCATACTGCTGGACGAAATAATAATAACGGGCGGACGATACTGTCGCAATAAAGAAAGCAAATTTCCAAGCAAATTTTACAGCCGCATCCGCGTCGTGACTGTTGCGTTCAAAACGGCACGGAATCCAGAGGATGAAATTCCGTGTAAATCCTATGAGACTCTTTACGACTGAATGAAAACTGAAAAGAGTTATTGCGTTCGTAAAAACCGCGTGGTTAATGTAAATACAAAAAAATGAACCAACGGAGCGAAGCAAAAATTTACATTCCTGCATACACGTATGTTTATACGTCCAACGAAGTATGATGTGTCCGTGTTTCTTTTTTATTCGTAATACTTTTCCCTTTTTTTTCTTCATTCTCACAATGGATTCCAATACCCAGCTACTTTTTCCACGTAGGCTTTCTTTCCTATGTAACTTTACCCACTAACTCGAATGGCCAAGAAGACAATACACGATTATGTAGGATTAATTCGATGGGGTATGGAATGTTGTAGTGTTAAACGTTACCCCAACAAATCATTAAAAAACAAAAGATTCTCTCCCAGTAAACACAGAAGGGACCACATTTTCTTATTCCATAGTGATTAAGTATTCCTTTGTGAGTTTATTAATTCCTCTTGACCCCCCCCCTCTCCCCAATTATGAAGCAGAATTGTATTAACGACTGTCGGCATGACTAATGAGCGCGACGTTTTATAGTAATTAAACATGTAACTTCCCTTCACGATTTGTACACGCGAAACGAGTAATAGATAAAGGACTATAGGATATAGTCACTCTCTCTTCGTTATAAATATATATAATATATTTAATAGACAAAAGTGAAACAGACTGACTACGGTATCCCATTTGAAAATGAGTACTCGTGTACAATGGCGGACACCATTCGGGCATTAAGAATAATGGAGAGAGTTGAAAAGAGAAAACAACATCAATTGATTAATTAAATAAAGCACTAATCTGTAATTAAAAACTTTCATCATTGAAATTGTCCCACTTGGTAATCGCGACTTTGTCCCATCCAAGTTCGTATCACAATCGACGTCCAAGTTCGAGGGGACTTATTTACATTGAGTACCATAAATGAATGACCCCTGTAAAAAAATTCTCATGCGGCGGTAAATTTATAGTCCACGACAACACCAATTATCCATTTGTCTGTTCGTCCGCTTTCTATAATTTATCAGTCATGCTTAACCTTCTTTCAGATAAAATTTATCGATCTTCACGTAAAGCCCTGCATAGCTATAAGGAACGTGACTGATGGCCATAAGAGCGGCCATTACTTGCAGGAGTTTTCAGTCCGATTCTCAAGCTCGCGATGAACGCCATCTAGGCGAACTATCGGTAAATTGGATGAGTAGAGTTAACGAGTCGTTAGAACAAAGTTGTTAATTCCTTAGTAAAACACAAATTTAACACAAGTACCTACTGTTGCCGTTTCGACTGTATCACTCAGGTCAGCATTAACATCAATGGCTACCTTCCGAAATTCACCGCCATAGTAGTCGTACTATTCAAAGCTGCGTTCTTAAACGAATCAGAGTACACCGTAGCTTCGTCAATGCAGTCATGAATGTTGATGATGTTCAAACTTCGGTTACCACAGCTAGAGAGATAAGTCAGTGGCACTACGTAATGTAGATTGCAACCTATTCCCGTTTCGAAGATACAGCCAATAATAATTTAAAACGTAACGTATTTGTAGTACGATTGCGTAAACTCATAAACCGCAATACTGACAATGAATTTCGGAACACAGGCAATGTAACTACAAAGCAATTACGTAAATGGCGATTTCAACGTACAAATATCTAAGATGAAATTTTCTAACGCGAGAAAACTCGTTATTTTAGCCATTACGTTGGCTGGTGACCAAAGTGACAGTTACAGGTTAGGACACGATGTTCGTGACTCTCGAGGCTAGGCTTATCCGTCGGTAACTTATCCATCGCTCCGTCGGTAACACGATTTACACGACAAAGAACATGAAAGGGAAAACAATGGAAAAGTTTGCAACGTGCACACAAACTGTCAATTCTATTCCATACATATACTAATTAGAATGTCAACGGCATACCGCATGAGCAAAGCTGAGAGTTTGTAACCAAATGCTGTTTGGACTGCGTAATGGGCAAAATGTACGTGTATTCCCGTGTATTTGATTTATGCCAGGATATATGTACATACATCCAGTACAGGGTCATACACAAACCGCTGTTCCAATCTCTCCTCTCTGGCTCTCTTGTCCACTCGAAATACATATCTAGAGACAGTGCAGACTAATCTGACAAATATTACAGGGCTGTTACGTCATAGGCATTCTAACCAAGCAACAAGATTGTTTCCCGATGGGTAAATACCAGCAAGGATAATCCAATGAAAATGCGGCAGAGTGGCTGCTGCCATTTTTCATCTAAACTATATTAAAGGTTGAATATTTTTTTATCCTCGAGACATTTTTCACGGTGCTTCTAAAACTACCGAGGTAACCTCGAATGGCATCCGCGAAAATTTTATACTCAACCCAGAGGAAAAACCATCCGAATTTTCATCACGTTATATAACGACGGCGTAAACGTTTACGAATGAAATTCGTGACATTAGAACGCCTCTGTGAATCTCGTATAAAATTAATTAAGAAAACACGAGTTTTAATTGCAACGAAACCGCGAATTTCAACTAAAAATAGTCTGCAGCCCAGTTTTAATAATAAATGATTTTCGTAGTAAAACTAGCATTTTCTTCAGAATCCTACAACTCTTAGCACCCAACAACAATGGATGTTGGATAAATAATCTGTAGAACGATGTCTTAAAAAATCTGACAGTTTCTCATATCCGTATTCAAAAAGCAAGATGGTGGCATCTTTCTATATTGTAGTCGAAGGTTTCAAAACAGTTCTGGCAGTTCTGAACAGTACCCTGTATTTTGTCAATAGTTCCGCCAGCGATCCATGCCAAACTTTAAAACGCTATCTCACAATACTTTCGTCGACAAGTTCCAAACAGTTTCGAATAATTTAAAAAACAACACCGTCTTTAGTGCGAATTTTCCTTACTGTCCTATTTAATCTCTATAGTAAATACACAATCTGCTGTAATTAAAGTCGAGCTCTTACAGCGACGATGAACCCTGGAATATTCACTGTATCGTCCTGTACTAATGCGACACCCTGCAGAGACGATATTTCATTTTACCCTCCTGTCAGATTGCGTAATCAGTAACGTCATTCGTCCAGCAAAGGATACAACAGCAATTTCCGTGAAGCATGCCCCGAATACCTGCACGTATACATAGAACCCTTGTAAAAAAATACTCAAATTAATAATCAACAAAAGAATCATTCCTAAGCGCGATATTAAAGCGTCAGCTTGACTCGCGTAGTCCTTCGGTCCGACGGCCATGATGCCAGAATTCAAATTCCTATTGGTACACTAGTGCAGCCAAATCTCCTGCTTAGAAATTATTACTGCAAGCGACGTACTTGTAATTAAGTCAGCCTGGTAATTTAAAGAGACACGAGAGAGAGAGAAAGAGAGAGAGAGAGAGAGAGAGAGAGAGAGAGAGAGAGGGGGGGGGG
>NW_014333085.1:465008-498185 GCF_000341935.2 Cephus cinctus | reverse complement strand
AGAGAGAGAGGGGGGGGGGGGGCAGGGGAGAGACAAGACTAGTCGAATAAGGTTACAAGATGTTTTATAATTACGTATCCAAGAATCCCGAGTTTCGCGAGAGAGGTAAACAGCGAGAAAATGCATAAGACGTTGTCACGATAAAACACTAGGAGGAAAGGTAAAAGAAAAAAGATAAAATTTATCAACGCATATAACTTCCCTCTGAATAATGGATTGCTCTCGTCGTCTACTCGGAGAAGGTTAGTGCCTCACTTCCCTATACGTGTCCGCTAATGCAGCATAGCAGCTGAGTGGAAAAATTAAAATGTAACTGTGGTAATCTTGCTAAATTTCCCTTTTCGTTTAGGGATACGAGACCAAGCGACATTCAGGCCAATGGGATGCACTTTGTTATGTAGTCGACAAAAAATTCAGCATACCCCGCGACAGTCCTGCACGGAATATATTTTTGTCAATGTCAACAAGGATTGCGCAATATTTATGCAACTCGAAAAAATACAACAGTTTATCGTAGACGCAATACACTTTTTGGAAGAGAAGAATTTGAAAAAATTTTTTCTTTCCACTGACTTTGATTTACGCGCCCTTTTATTTTGCATATTCACTCCGAATTATTATTTTCCCATATAATGGCACCAGTAATCGGTGGCACGGATCCGTCCAACTATAAATCGGATACCGTCGGATAAAAAAAAAATTGAAATTTCACCTTTGATAAATTTTGTTCTTCTCTTTCTCTTTCAAAACCATCCATCCTAAACGTTCACGTCAACCACGCAGTTGTTCCGTAAAAACAATGCGGAAGTCCTCCTTTTTCGAAAGGCCCCGCGACATCAATCAAGTCATTGAGTCGTTCGTCAAACGCGTCTAATTAATAGCGGCAATCCAGGTGCAATTAGAGGAGAAATGCCACGTTCAATTATTTATGAGGCACGTAGACCGAAGTCTGATCTCGTCCCGTATTATTAGAGGTTTTGCAAAGAAAAACAAATTAAACGAATAAACCAGACCACAGGTAAGGATCCCAAAGAACTACAGAATAATGGAGCCACAGAATAAAATTTAATAACGTCAAAAATTACCTCCGATTAATTCACAGTTATATATATATGGCAGAGATGGGGAATCTTAGAGAAATTTACTAAAAAAAAAATTGTCAGCACATATTTGCAGTCAACATAAGCTCAGAAGAGCCTAAACGAAATAATTAAACATTCCAAAAACCTTGTATATTTTAAGAGTCTAAGTAACATTTTCTAGTACCTATAGTCCTAATATTTGACATTGTATGTACACTGCAAGGACTCGTATAGGCTCGTTACGCAACATATAGAACTCTGTTTCCATTAATCTCAGGACTATATCGTAAGTACAGAGAGACTTGCAAATGTTTCACGTGTAATATTAAACGCAACTCCCGCAAAACTTTCGTAGCAGATCAACAGATGCTGTTTCCCCGTGTAAGGCTACCCGCGTAATTCGTCTGGCTTCGAGAATATTCCAGGCGCTACGGACGACGGAAGGCGAACCGGGAGGGGATGGCGTTTTTCAATTTCTCAAGCATCCCAAGGAACGAGGCTCTGACTTTGTTAAATGTTAAGCGAGTCCATATTATACAAGAGGCATTTTTAATTCGCTTTCAAAGTAGAGCCTGGCCTGTTTACTTTAGGGCAAAAGCGGCGGTTTAACTTCTAATCGAGTTACCGGAGTCTGTCGAGGTAGATGCCTACCTAGTTAGGTAGATACATTGTTAAGTGGACTTGGTAAGGTAGATGTATGTAGGTAGGTGCCGGCTAACTCCATTGCAATATGATAATGGCGTCACGGTGCCAGGAACAGCAATAAAGGTACTCGCGAAATAAGACCGATAAAACATTCTGCCATTGTCCAAGCGTCGCTAGGTACTTCCTGTGGATCCTGTTCAAATTACTTAAACTTATTTCTTGCCGCCGTTAATCCAATATATTTACCAAATGCTCGCAGGCGAAAGGTTACCGCTTCGTTGCGACAGACAATGGGAGCATTCAGAAGTAAATGGAGCGTCTCGGTCTCTGCGAATCGATTAAATAAATCGTATCTCTCTCGTATACTCGGGAAAGAGCCTCGTCTCACTGATATACATAAGTGTCTGGATAAAATATCTGTTTTCTTTCTTCTTGGCGCTAAATAAAAAGAAAACCTAGAAAGGTCGCAGGATATAAATCATAACAATGGTATACAGCACTGACTTGGTCATACGCAAAATCAATAGTCGTTGATATAGTTTTCGTGGGAAATATACATATAATCATATCCTGTGTTATCAACCAGTTAGCTACTGACGGGACTTGCTGTTTCTATATTACGAATCATTTTATACGAAAGCAATCGGTTCTCGATTAACGTATCGATGTGCATTGGACTTTGAAACAGTGCGAATAAATTGTTTGAGAATTTAAAAAAGCTGTCTGATAGTTACGTAAATGTTTTTCTATACCTCTAGTGTCAATTCCATTGCACAATAATTGCAGGTCGTAAGGTACGCGTATGTATCTCAATTTCATCCTGTCTCTACTGAAATTCCCGAGCGACCTAAACTATGTTGTAACTGATGACGTAACGACCTCGTAACTTATACAGTTTAATATACATTGGCGTCAGGCAGACTTAATGAATTTGTACTGAAGGTATAAGGATGCACGTAGGTATAAGCTGCTAAGAATTTCTTCACTTAAAAAAAAAGAAAAAAAAAGAACGTCCGTTGTAACTCGCGCACTTCGTAGCTCATTGTTCGTAATAGGTTATGTTGGAACAAGATTTACTGCAGCCTCGTTTTCATTAGCAGCTACGTAGCACGGTACTTTAAGTTTGTCCAGCTCTTTTAGTAATTCGATTTGTCGACGCTGCGACAATTTCTGAACGCCTTTTGAATGTGCATTTGAAATAAAGCTGGAGACATTTTACTTACAGGACTGGCAGTATTTCCATGTTAAAATTCTCAGCATCTTCGTCGTCGTGGATGAAACTAAAGTTGTCTTCGATTCACAGTCGTACTTTTTCGAACTATCGATTGAATTGAAAAACTTGAAAAACTTTTCTTAACCGAACTCACTCTTGCACGATGTTAATGGTTTGGGTGGTTTAAATCTTTTTAGTTATCGTGCTGTATTTTAAGTTACTGAAAGTTTATGTTTTTAAATCACGAGTGCCTTTAGGCAATAAATAATGAACGAACACTTGATTTCCGGTATATAAAGAAACATCACTTCGACTAGTTTATTTTGATAGACATTAGCTTCTTTCGTGTATAACTGTTTTACGCGACGTTTTTGGTCGAGATTAAGTTATTTAATTGGATTTTTTAACTGGGGTAGTCACTTTCGGATTAATGTGCAATTGGCTACTGGTTTTGCGATTTCTGTTTTGACGGTAGCAATGGCAGTCCTCGAATCCGATGGCAAACACAGAGCAAATACGTCCGACAGACGCGCGCGACGCGACGACACTGGGGTTGGAATCCACCCTTGCCCGGTGCTGATTCCCACCCTAGGATCGAGGCCGTTCGTAGGGGGCAGTATTATAGAGGAGGGTGAACTTCAATGAATGAATGAACCTTACAGATCTCTGTGTGCACGAGTCGCATATTTATCAGCCATTTCTATCCGTATAAATTATTCGACGAGACGTAGCTGTCGAAACTGAAACAGAAAATAAACATTACTCTTTTTCGAGTTCAAAGAAGAAAAAACTGTATAGGTACATATAAATACTTACATCGCGTTAGGGATTATCTCAAAAAGTAAAAAAATATATAACAACTGTACGTTAATTCTCATTAATTTTTATGTAGGAAAATTAACTAATCCAAAGCTAACGACTTTACAAAATCCATAAGCTCAGAGAGAATGATGAAATGTTGAACAATGTGAACCGCGTTAGATTTTCGCCACTTATAACAAGTTATACGTGTAATGAATGAGTACAGCATTTAATTAATGAGCGATGCTCAAACGAGAATGAAAATTGTTCATCCTTTGTGGAAGCTTCTTCTCTTACCGTAGACATAGTAATTTCCCGTGGTACTTTCCAACGCTTCTCTCTGGCAAGGATGCCTGAGCATTTTTCTCCAAGTTTCACTAAAGCACAATTCCGGGTAAGGCAAGAAGTTCATCACTGTCCGAAAAATCTGTGTATAGTTCGACAAGAGCGATCCTTTTTTGCTCTACTCTCGGTCAACTTAACCTCCCATGGTGTAACTGCTGAAAGTTCTTGTCCATCAACTTTTCGAGCACCGATGCTTCGCCTAATGTTCGTAACTTTGGACATCAGTGAAGAAAAAGCGTTGCCACGATGTTGACCAATGAGGACGAAGATTCATACAAAATTTGTAGCGTCATGTCGACACTTCCCGAAGCTTAAGAAAAATGTTATGTTATGTTTAATATTTGAAAAGGACAGCTAATTTGGTGAACACTATAGCCTACCAAAATTATATGGTAGGCGTGTTTACCGACATTGAATATTATCTGCGCATGGTAATATGACGGCGTATTTTATCCATAGAGTAAAAAAAAGGTTTACAAGTCAGCAGAATCATGTCCCTTTGAGTAATTTCGGTTATCACTGTGAAGACGCTGTAAACGTCGTTCGGTAAGTTTCACGATTGAGTAAGTACCATCTAGGTATTTTATGCTTACTTGAAGAGTTATCATATGGTTATCATGATTATCACGAGGTGGCACGTCTCTTCATTGGAGGCAGCCATGAGGAAAGGAAGTAAGAGTCATCACGAGGGCGGTCGTAGCGCAGTGATTAAGGGAGCGGATTCACGGCCAAAAGGTACGGAGTTCGCGCCCGGCTCCCAGCGGAATTCACCAATGGGTTTTCATATGAAAACTTAAGTGAGTATTTATACGGATTTCGTCCAACACTGTTCGGATTCGGTGTATAAACTCCGTAGGTCCTCACAGAGAAGACCCATGTGCATAGAGAGGGAAGAGAAGAAAGAGACACTTTGTCCTCCTGCCCCAAAATAATTTCTGCATTTCCTTATATGTATTCAAACATTAATTCCTGTCAATCGGTGATAGACATAAGATCTGGATTTAAGATTGTATTTCGCGAAGGCGCTCGCTCGAATTTAAGCAGATCACATCACACAATTTACAAGCTTATTATAGGATTGTACTACGTGGAAATTATTCCAGGTGACACTGCAGTGCTCTGCAATGTATATGACTTCCCAGAGTTAGTTGTTCCATAAGCCATGGCTCTTGAATTTTGCCATACAAAAATCAACAATTTGCTGGTTAATGGCATGTTCAAAGAGTTTCAATCGTGATGTTGTGGATGAAAATGTTTGCGTAAATTAGAATTTTCGGCACACGTATCTCTGTTTTTTTGCGCTTTCGAAACTGCTAGTATTCCTATCTATGTAAGGTAGTTTTGTTAATAGTGTTGTTGCATTGAGAATTGTGTATGTTTCTTTTTGCTCCTGTGTTAATTTTATTCTTTTTGGATATGTTTTCAGACGCAAATAGACTTTTACAGTTTTATATAATAATTAAAATAGAATTGACTTGTCCATTCTTTCAAAATGTAATGTTGGAGTAATTTTTTAATCTTAATACCTTTTTTCTAGACATTTTTTCTCATCCCTCATAGCATGCCAAACACTAAGGTGGCCCAAAGTACTTTTCCCTAAGGATTAACCCTGATCAACTCACACAGAACTGTACGGAACAAACGGTTATTTTTCCTATTTGAAAATATGGCGGTGAGCGTTGTTGCTTTCTTTCCATTCGCGGGCAATATTGGAAATGCTCCAATTTCTATTCACTAGGCTGCAGCGGAAACCGACGAATCAGAGTCTTCGAGACGAGTTACGGTGAGAACCAGTCCGCAGGCTCGTAACAGAGTACCATGTCCCTTTAACATAGGTGTGTTCAACCTAGTTCAACCCCTAATTGTGAATGTTAACGGATAAGACCGAAAAGAAAGAATAAATCTCGTTTACTTGATAATCTAAAAAGGGTGAATAACAAACTATTATTTATTTTGGGAATGAAATTATGAAGTATGTAAATCGAACGTACAATCAGTAATACAGATGAATTCAAGAACGAACGATACTTCTGAGGATTACAAAACAAATTTCATCAAATGATTACCCTGTGTACTCTTGCCTAAAATTAAGAAAAACGTAAACAAGTGCTCATTGTTCTGAAACATTTCATTTTGTATCTATAGAGATGCTGACAAACCACAAAACTGGGATGTAAAGTGGCTTTTATGGGTAAACATCATAACTTTTTATAAAAAAAAAGAACTCCAATGCTACAAGATCATTGTCTCAATATGGATCAACATCTCATAGAACAGTTTGTACAAGTGACAGGTTGGTTGATTCTATGCAAGCTGCGAATATGCATTTCCTAATTAAAAACTTTTGCTGGCATTTTAGGACAGAGTGAAGCAACAGCCGCCCAATACCTAGCAGTAGCCGAAGGAAACGTGGAAAATGCAATAACTTTGATGTTTGAAGGAGGTATAGCAGTTGCCGATGAAGAAGAACAAGTGCGTGCACCCATACCTCCCACTCGTCAAGTTCTTGTCCCATCAGGACACATATGTCCTTCTGCCCATTCAGCATCCAACAATGTCTTTGATAGATTTCGTGATTTTGCTGTCGAAACACGTGAGTATTACAATTTTATTATTCCTGTTGTTTTTAAAAAAAATTATTTCATAAAAACGATCTTGTGTTTGAAGAAAGACAAGAAGAAGAATTGACACGTAGGGTCGCTGGAATGAAAAAGATGTCTCCGAGAAAATCAAAACGACTGGAAGACTTGTTTAGACCACCGTGTGACATATTGTTTCTGGGTACCTTTTCTGAAGCCCGCGAGAGAGCAAAGATTATCAATCGTTGGCTACTCGTCAATGTACAAAACCCCCAAGAATTTGCATGTCAGATACTCAACAGAGACTTATGGCCTAATGAACAAATCAGAGGCATTGTCAACGATCATTTTGTTTTGTGGCAGGTAAATATGCATCTGCATGCTGATATAATATAGCGCACACAATTACACATCAGTAAATATATATTGACAAAATACTGTTGCAATTATAACATCATGTACACAGATACAGTCGAACACTGTAGATGGAAAACGATATATCGATTTCTACAATGTATCAAAGTATCCCTACTTGGCCATAATTGATCCAAGAACAGGAGAATGTATGAGAGCGTATAACAATATTAGCGTGGATACTCTCGCGGCTGAATTGAATGATATGCTGAGTATCCATCCGTCACCCTCGTCATCAGACACCACAGCTAATCCTCAGGACCTGCTTAAGACTGCTGCATCACCATCGTCCAATGATTTCCGTAATGGTCGCATCAAATCATCGTCGAAACGCCGTTCTCTGATGAATCTGATCGAACCAATCAACAATGTGAGTCGTTCATCGATACTTTTGGATCTTATAGCGAGCTTTTCTGATTTGATCGACCTTTCCTTTTACACTTAGCCTGATAGATGTGAAGAACCTGATAACACTAACGAGAAAACCGATCGTCGTTCGGCGGCGACTAACAGCATCGATAGCGTGGCATCTAGCAGTAACTATAATACTCTGAGCGATAGCCAATTCGACATGCCTAGGAAACGATCGAAGATGGAGAGTTCCGAAAGAATAAACGAAAAAGCAGACCTCGCTACGACCGTGCCAAACGAGCAAAAGGTAAGAGATTTTCATGAAAATACATTCCGAACGATTAAATATGTACAATTGAATGTTCGAAACTAACAATTTTTCAGAGTATCGTCCGAAATCATGAAATTGAAGCTACGTCGAGCGGAAAACTACAATTACGTAATTACCTATTCTCCTTTTATACATTCCAAGTCATTCGTTTGCATTTCTGTATCTTTAACGTTATGACATTGTTCCTTAGAGGAAACAAACTGCGATAAACCGTCGCTGCGGCTATGTTTACGTCTACCAAACGGTGGGAAAGAAGCCATTTCTATGTATGGCAATGATACTATTGCGGTAAGTTGTAAAAAGTATTTTCTATGACTTTTAATAATACTATTTTAATGAGCTCATTTCTCTTGCTCTGCGTAGATCTTCATGAAAAGAATGGAAGATATTGGCTATCCGGCAACGGAGTACATTTACTTAATACCATTTCCGAAAACGAATGTAAATACTCTCCCACTAGATATGCAACTTTCCGATACGGTCCTTTATCCTTCCAATACGATATTCATCACAAAGATATAATTCGTTCGTGCTAATAAATTACGAGACCTATATTCGCAGTAATGTGGTAAATAAAAAATACAAATCTTTGACCGTGTTGAAAAACATCTGCTTCTAATGAAGATTTGTACGGCATTATTACGTTCGTACACTTATAAAATGGCAAATAAAACAGATTCTTTTCTATTCACTTAGTTTCAGTCATATAATCCAAATGTCTTTACATTACTTCATTATTGTGTATCATAGGATATGTGTGTGATGGCCGTGCTTCTGATAGTTATATGGATGAACCAGTATTCCATTTCATAAATATGACATCCAACGTGCCCCGTTATATGTTGACCTGTTATTTAAAGAAACATGATAATCCTACTGAAGAAAGTCGAAAATTACCAGACGCTTAAACAGTATGAATATTACTGTCAACGTCCCTTTATCCTCGTCTAAATTCTAACCGGATGAAGGTCATCCGATGAATCATACCTTTAAAAAAATGTGTATTGAAAAAGTAACATTATTAACCCTAATCCCATAAACGTTATTTGGACAAGTTAAAAGCTTAAACGTGTGGGTCGTTCACGTCCATCACAATTTTCAGATATTGAATAATGATACAAAAATTCATAAGATACTTTTGAACCTTCTACTACAAGTATTCAAAGATACCTTTCCATAATTATTTTAATACTTTTTTTATAACAAATATATGACCTAAAATGCTCATTATGCACAACTTTAGTTGAAAAATTGTAATTGTAGTTGACGTTATCACGGTATACCGTGAGGTGATGTCACTTTCACTGTACCAAAAGCCTATACCGGAACGCAGGGGTAGTCCTTGAATCTTCCTGCCATACTTGGGTTTAAAGCGATAGTTACCAACAGTTAGAATGAAACTTAAGACGCGTGAGCTCAAAAAATGTCTAAAAAATATATTTTTAGCAAAAACAAAAATTTCACTTACACAAAACTCTTCCGAAAACCGTAATGATGGGTCCTTCACGTTCACTCGAAATGTTTTCACCTCAACTTCTCCAAACCAACTGAGTTGGTTGAGTTGATAATTTTTTTTTACGGATACGAAAGACCCACATATTGTTCTCTTGTTTCGCCCAGGGAGGGAAAAACCCGTTGTAAATACCATGGATACAAATGATCCAGGTTTACGGGATTAGAGTTCACGGTGAAGAAAATGACAGATTACGTACGATAAAGGTATAAATTATTTAGACTTAAATGAGCATATGGTAAAACATGTTTATTGATAATATAATAAAATTATTCTGTTATACCTGCCGCTGAAGATATAAGTTCAGACTAGTCGATACAATAAGTAAATCCCTAAATTATGTATAAAACAATCATTGAAATATTGCGACTATATTCGTCAAGAAATGTGAGATGAACTACAAATTAGCTTCTCAAAATTCGTACGCAGAAATCATAAAAGAATAATAGTCTTTACTTTTCAAAATCTGGCGAGCTGAGCTTGTATCGATTCCGCGTGGTACAAAGTATTATTTGCAAAAAGTGTAACATCATTCAGCTAGAAAAATAGCCTAACAGACAATATTACACCTACCATTTTCAAGACAATTAATTCTTGTCGCGATTATCGACATAAAGTCAAATTTTCAAACTCCATTTCTTACTTCTTACACACTGATCACATGTTGCAGGAAAGAAGCACCTTCCTCCTTAGTAGGTATTATACTTTTCCATGATAGAACTCTGCGCACGTACAGTCAAACCAGTCACATCATCTATTTGGATTACATGTATAAAAAAAAGAAAGACAAAAATTACATTAGATGTACCAATATGTCAGTTGGTGTGCCGCCTCCTCCAAGTCATCAACCCTTTCGAATTATAATAATCACCGTATGCTATGCACATTGTAAGAAAACTTACATTTTACAATAAAATGCCGCAGATCTTTTCTACCTTCCGCTATATCTCCTACATAGTACCAGAACAGAGTGACAATAACGGGTGCCAGATCATTGCATCAAATCGTCACTTTACCGTAATGTTATCTGATCAAAAAATTGTGTGCGCGCGTGCGCGTGTGAAAAAACACACGAAGAAATGGCGTTCGATTATTTAATTTTCCGGCCAGAGAACGATTATGTGAATTGACGATTCCATGCAATAATATAATTGGCACCGAAAATAACAAATTCACACAGATAGATGACACATTCTTTAATTACATAAGATCTTTCGACGAAGGACCTGGGGATAGGTATTAGCCAAACAGAAACAAGTAATAGCCGTCTTGATACTGCACCTCAATAGTTTTATCTTTCGATGTTTTACTGTTTCCAAAAGACAATATTTCATAGCAACAAAATCTGCTTTTGTAATGACTCTATATGAATAATTTACAAACATATTTCATCTAAAAAATGTACCTTTAAATTCGCGTAGACACAACTAATATGTAATAGGATATTTAAGATAAGTTAAATACAATAATGACGGATATATAATGCCTTGCCTTCATTCTATCGATCATCCTGTTACTTATTGGATGCACTGCTGTTACCTTTCACTAATTATTTACAAAGCGCGCCTAATGTACGATATAAGATTTTATTAAACAAGTTAATCGCGTTAGGATCTTTGTGAATGGATAACAGCAACCCTTTAAATTCAAATAACGCAAATGAAAGTAGAATATATTTGTTAAATGTATAGCTCAAGAAACCAACTACTTTATAACTTTGGCTGTATTAAGATTGATACAAGCGTAACGATTTTTAATAAATTTAAACTTTAACATGGAGCATCGTCTCAATATATACTTAAAGTACAAGGGGGAAAAAGCAAACGTCCACTCTTACGTATACAGAAGTTTAAGCAAACAGTTCTTGGTCCATACCAAGATATTCCAAAACTAGTCCCATCGGCGTACGTTTTAGCCCAATACCCTCAATCTTGTTGACAAGTTTATTTTTGATATTGCGCAGCCTCATCGATGCATGTAAAAATGTTACTGAAAAATATACAATTGTCATAAGTACACTGCAATAATAAGAGTATAAAAAACTTAATGAGAGTCTGACCTGAGAAGGGCAATAAAATTCCAGTCAGAAAAACTAGAAGAGAACCTACTGTATAGGTGACAAAACATGCACCAATAAGAATGAAAATGACACCAGCAACTGGATATCGCTTCTTAAAATTGTGTATTGTTCTTCCTTCGGTAGACACATAAGCAAACACTCCCAGAATGATAACTGTCGCTAGAATACCAACAAGCATCTTTCCTGGATGAATTAATCTGCAAGTGCATGAAAAAAATTTGTTGTTAGCAGGTCTTTACGACTATTACACAGACATTGTAACCAAACTCATGCACCTTTAGAAAAACATATTCTGATGCTCACCCAACTACAAGAAAAATACAAGCAGACATGAAGAAATAATTGGTTTGATAATAAAGCAAATTGTTGACCACTCTGTTTCCCCATTTGTCTAGATCTTTCACATTAGGTATTTGAAAACGTGCTGATTCCAGCAGAAAATCATCTAGGCTGCGTAGCGGAGGTATCTCCAATTCCGAATTACCGATCTTCACTTTATCCATTTTGAACTCGATCGACTTGTGCAAGTAGATTAATAGACTCACGGTAAACTCTCCTTCATACAATATTATTAACGTAAAATGACACTCAAAATTTTCCCAGTACAGTGTGTGAATGTCTTTCACTCCACGTAAAACGTCATAGAACCTATAATGAATGACAGAGGCAATGTCACGAATGATTAAACCGTTTCGAGCGACGCTCTATTGCGAACGAATCTTCTGCTTTATTCTAATTGCCGTTTTCTCAGCCTCTTACAGATGACCTGTGACCAGCTGTGACAGTGACGAACTCAGTTTGACTGAGCGTCGTCGTTATTGCCTCTCAGTTGCTCGGTATGGCAGAGCTCCTTCCCAGGTAGTACATACATATGTCCAATCGGTACCTATAAGTCACCGTTTTTAGGTTGTCTTTTGGATTTTACTGAAAGGTATTCAATGTACGTCTTTAAATCGACATCCATTTTACAGTTATCTTAAAGATGACTTTATTGAGGTTTCTAAAACAAATATTAAAATAGTTGTCCAAAGGTTATCATTTTATTTTTACCGATTGATGGCTTATTCAGGGATTGAAAAGTTCTCAGTTTACTGCTATCTAATATATCCGTACACAAGTCATCCAAAAGATATCCTTTAGTAGGGGTTTAATGTTGACTGTAATAATAAAGTAAACGTTGTCCAAAAGACATCTTTCTGCGGGACTGTTTCGCTTTCTCATCGTGGTTAAATAATATGTCATTAGTTAGATGCCGTATTATTGTTGAAAATAATAATTATTATTACAAATTTAATATCACACAAATTTCCACCGGGTTGAAATAGATTTAATCAATCAAGTTAGCTTATTCCGCTCAAATCTTGTTTTAATTAGTTAACTCTATTTCAATCCTACACGGTAGAAACATAGGTTTAGTTTCCACCGTGCAGGGTTTGAATAGAGTTAAGCAGCCTCATTGGTTAATTCTATTCAACTCCTATACCTGATTGGTTAACTCTATTTAAACTCTCTACGGTGGAAACTAAGCCATATGTATAAGCGTTAAGGGCATAAGGGCGGGTTTTAAACTTCAGCCAATTGCATCGATTGATTTCGGCTGCTGACAAAAGTCAATCGATGTTATCGGCTGATATTTAATAACCGCAACTGTGGTTCAATTACGGAATATACCCTAAATTATGTTAAAACAATGTCATTTTTATGATATCTTTCTGGCGTTGGCAATATGTTATCCATAAGTAATCCCCTATATGCATGGCGGGAAATTGCGGCTGATCAATTAGTGCCGATTCGTTAACACGGAAGTGGATGTATTCTGCCCCAGCTTCGATTATAGTTTGACTGGTTTGCTGTGTTAGCTTACTCTTACGTTATTTACGTACCGCAAATATACTTTCATAATATTTAACATTGAAAAACGGAACGCTTCATTTGTGCATCATAACTATGTGGTCCAATTTTGAGACAAGTCAAAGCATGGGCGGTGGATTTCTTGACAACAGTCAAGCAGGACCAAGTGGGAAGACAGAGCCAAAAAGAGGACAAAAACTTTTTCCTGTAATGATAGTTCATCTTAATAATTTAAAAGATGATTTGGAAACGAGAAGTCATTCTCTTCCTATATTTACATTTATTGGAATAGTACGTAAAATTCAGCGTGTTACAACTAAGATAACTTATCATATTGAAGACGAAACAGGTACAATTAAAATGCGTCTTATACCGTTTTCTCAGTAAACACAATATTAATTTTAACGGACGCATTAGTTGCAATGTGCCCCTTATTTACAATTTCTTGTAAAAGTCTGTGTACATTACATGAAATGTAATATTTGTTAGTAATATTAGTTTGGGTAAGAACTTTCACTTTCGACGTGACAACATTCCTAAAGATACAGCTTACTTAGTACTAATAATTTTATTTAGATATTAATTATTATCACTCCCTTGATCTTAGTCTAATAGAAAATTTTTGAACAGAATTCAAAAATAAATTAACAAAACATGGTATCAGCAACAAAACCCAGATATAAGAATTATTACACCAGGAATAGAGAAATATTAGTCCAGGCAACGCAAATATTAGTAGACTCCATACCTCGAAGACTTAAAGCAGTAATTGACGCTAAAGGATGGCCAACTAAATATTTATAATGTATCTAAGCACTTCAAGTATCAGCTATACAAGACTTTTGCGAAGGAATTTTTGGAGCATTGTTTCTATTTTCTTTAAAAGATATATGTGCTGTGCTGTATATATTTTTTAGTGGCTAGAATAACGTCTATTTGCGTTCAAAAAGCATTTTTTATTTTGCATTCTTTAGGAATATATAAAAAGTAGCATTACATTTAATGTGTGCGTTACATGTAATATTGTGTTTGCTGGGTTCTTATTTGATCTTACATTTATTTAAATTATTTTTATCAAAATAGGTAGCATAGTGGCTCATTTGTGGTTAGAAGCAGATGATGAAAAAGCTGCACCAAATATTACAGAAAATAGATATGCACGTGTCTACGGAGTTCTTCGTAAACAGGGGGATCAGCCACACATTATGATTTTACGAATCTGGTCGCTTCAAAGCATGAATGAACTCACGAGTCACCTTTTGGAAGTTACATATATTATGCTAAAGGCTAAAAAAATGTCTGGAGAACAGCAAAGCGATTCCACAGTACCACAAAATCAAAATGTATTGGAAACAGAGGCCAAATTTATAAGTGGTATGACACCAGAGCAACATACTATTTTTCAAATTATTCATGCTGAAAATAATTCTGAAAGTGGTATTTCGAGAGAAACAATTAAACAAAGAGCACCCATAAATATTAAGGCACAAGTTGATAATATTCTTGAATTCCTCGCCTGTGAAGGTCACATTTATACAACTTGTACAGAAGACCAATTTAAAACAACCTGAGTTTACTTATTATATAGGATTATGGATGTTTGGAAGAATGTTTGTAATACTTACTAATATTTTTAATCCTTCATACTGTCAAAAATATGTATTTTTGTTATTATTAAATAATTTCTGACAAAGGTATTACTGTTGTTTCAGCTATGATCTTTAATTATTATAATCAACTGCAATATTTTAATAAAAATGTGTTTCACATGAAATTTAACTGTGATAATGTTGATAGTCTCAAGAAGGTAGGTTGTCTCAAGTTAGATAAATTTCTTTTTCACTTAATTTGTCCAAAGATTCTGTCGTAGAATTAAATCCCCACAAAAACACTTTTAGATTAAAAAAAAAACGCGCCTAGTTAAGGACTGCTGTGAATTCTCCTAACAAAAAATATTGAAATGCTTATAAGATGCATTTTAGACATCTTTTGGAATTCATCAAATTCACGTCTTTTAAATGATATCTTTTAGCAACTCGATAATATTTTCTCGCCATACGGACAGCCGATAAGCGATGACCATTGGCTGGCATTTTAGTAACCATTATGAGATCCCTTAGTTGTCATTCGGACAGCAATAAGTAACCAACCAAAACGACATTAGTGATACAATTAGTAATATAAAAAGGTAACTTTTTAGCCATCAAAATAATTATTCGGAACTTTTTCTGGACGTCCTTTGGATATCGTTCAGATATCACATTGCTACTTGGGTTGTTTCCTAATTTTAATAGCGCGACATTCAAGGAACAAATTGTGGTAACCCTTTATACCTACTTGAAATATATAGCCAGAGTTATTGCCTTTACTTATGTGTAAAATGTAAGATTTCAATTGCCCACCTAACATCGATACCCAAGTACTTTGTCTACCTTCTCCTTCTATAGAGGATCCTTTTCTTTGTAAGCAGCAATAAATAAACACTTCTGGAGGTCCTCGCAGTAAGACTCCACGGTCATACTGACCCGTAATCAACTTTAATAAAGAGAGAGAGAGAGAGTCGAACACCGTTGGCATGCTTATGAAAGCTTTGATGAGAAATCTATGGAAGCCGTCTGATTTTTTACTGTGTACGCCTGAACTTTTTCAGGCTGGCACACTATGTCTGAGTATATTATTCATACAATTAAGGAACAATCTAAGAGATTAGAAAAAAATTCAAAACAATTATTGCATGTAATTCGGATGATATACTGAGTTTTAAGAAAATTACAAATCGACATACATTTGATGAACCCAACATCTTTGGTAGACACAATCTTCCGAGATTCCAATTTTTAGCAACCTCGAATTTGATCGTAGTCTGGGCACACGAATCTTTCGCTTTCGATGCCATGCACTTACCAATTGCCACGCATGTCTACCATCATCCGCGTTATAATAACGCTGCCCGATTATGTACTTATGTAGCTCATTTATATATTAATAACGCGAGATAATTTCTGAACCCTATTGAGTAGCAAGTCTCCCTGCTTCACCATCGCCTGATACTGCCAATTCTTGCTGTCTGGCCGATTGGTCTCGACTACACCACCCACACGATCGACCTTACAATGCAACCGACCTGCTGCGATGAATCGAGAAAGTTCCCTAAAATTCATGGAATATCTTAGAATCGTAAGACAAATGGCAATTTTTCACCTGAAACTAGGTCAATTACAAATACCATACTTACTGATCTACATAATCTACTGTCACGCCAAAAGCCTCTGCCATATATTGGAGTGTTAAGGACCGATAAGATTCAAGAAGCTGAGTATAAGCCAAAATTCGCATCTCCCTGACATAGTAGCGATAATGTGGATGTACCAAGTAATCTCTGCGCAATAAGCCCTCCACGTGTGCTACAAATTAAGACAAGAGTTTCAATAGCTAATTACCACACTGTATGTAAATAACTCACATTTCACATAGTCAAATACTTACCAAGATTCTTAAAAAACTCTGCATAGTGGCAATTGTACAATGAGAACAAATAATCCTTCACATCTGGATTGGTGTGAAGAACTTCCAAAATTTCTGAACCTTTAATAATTTTATCGCGCAGCTCGTTTCGTGGTAAACTGATCGTACTCAAATATACTGTATATCTTACAAAAGTATTGTAATCCATAAGTTCGTAACTTGTAAAGGTACTGATAGTATCCAGGAAAAAATTGGCTGCCTCTTTGAAGTCGCGAACCGCTATACAGTACGTTCCTTGGTACACTTTTAAACGATTTCGTCTATCCCAGTCTCCTCCTTCCTCGATAAGACTACATGGCCAAAAGATTATTATATTCAATGAGGCATATTATTGTTCTCGATAATAAAAGTTACAAATAATTAATTCTCAAACCTCTTAGCTTTGTCAATGTTCCTTGTTATGTGGTCATGGTCCATGTAAAATAAACCAATCCGAATATTATGAAAAACAATGTCCAGTCTATGTCCCAGCGAAACTGTTTTGTCATAAGTCTTTCTGAATGCTGTTATTGCTCCTTCTTTATCTCCGATGCGACAAAGGTGTTCTGACTTTTTAAGATTTGCTTCGCGAACCTCCATTTCTCCTAAATTTTTTTCCGCATCTTCAATTATATCATCAAGTTCTTTCAACTGCTCCTGATTACGTGCCTTCATCTTCGACAAAAGGGACTCGTCTATTGGCCATGACAAATCTCTGCAGACCTCTTCGTAGAATGGTGCCATGTCTATATTTGACAAAACACATAACCATCGTCAGAATCTATTCAGTAACCAACATGCAGTGCCTCAATTACAGTTGCAGGGCATTAAATTGCTACTCTTATTAATAATTAATATAACAAGCAATTGTCTTAGCAGCTAAGGTTACTCTGTCACATAAAAAAATCTATTCTCTTGTTATGAAATAAATTGAATCCTTTTCAGCAAGTCACTATTTAGTTACACTACTAATTAGAGCTATTATTACGACTTTTATTTACTTTCAAAAGAAAAATGCAATTCATCTTACTCTCGGCTTTGATGGCATCAAGAAGCTTCGTCTTCAGAACTGGATCATCCTTGTATTCCGGAAGACTAAGTAAAAACTTAGTCTGAGCAAGTTCAAGATTTGGATTCTTTTCTAATCCCTCTTCTTCCAAATTTTCCAGTGGCATTGTAAGGTTGTCCGCTTCCGAAATAAATTATTGAGAATAAAGGTTAAGACCGAACGACGACAAGGAGTCATGCAGGACTGAAAGTCATTCGTTGTGCCTGTAACCTGGCGTCGCCGCCAGCTGGCTCTGCGTCACCAATTATATTGTCGGGTAACCTCTATAATAAGCGGTTCCGTAACGGTCCAACGGAAAAACCAATCAGAGCAGGACCTGACGACAACCAACCAATGAACGGAGTGTCGCTAGAGGATCACAGCGGAACGGCAAGGCATAGGGGATGCAAAGACGCCGAACAAACTGCTATTGTCCGCTATCAGTCTTGCGTGCATACACGCGAATATTCATGTGCCTATTTTTGCAGACACAGTGTATCAGAAGATGTATAGCGATGAAAAATATTCAGACAGAACGTGTCAGCAGGAAAAATTTCAGGCGCACACAGTTCAAGCTTATCAAAGATAAGAAAAATGTTCGGCGTCATATGCATATGATGTTATACACGTCTACACCTGATTCATCAGCTATCCAAGCACCTAATAGTCATAGAGAATCTAAACGTTGAAGTTAAAGTCGCGACAGTCCTAAGGTTCTAAAAAGCATCATAAAGCACTTACAGACGTCGTTGTAAGCCATCAAGGAATCGTTAGTTATGGAATTAACGCGACTTGGAGTGTCAATTAGGTCTCTTAAGGAGCATGCGGGCATAAGAAGGTGTGACGCGACGGTATATTTACAGTGCAGATGGACAAACGTCTGCTGAACGAGAAACTCAAATAATCTCTGGAATAGCCCAGTGACAGCCCTCGGAATTGATAGCAACAGAAAAATATGAGCGAGACTGCCTGTCTAACAAGAAGAACGGCCTTAAGCCTAACATAGTCCTGATAGATACGCGCACAACACGTACAATCGAGCTATTCGTTACTCAAGTGTACCTGGCCGTTATTTCTATTAAGAGTGTACAATCTATTGACCAAACGAAGAGCCGAATGAACCCCTGATCGATATTGACCAAGAAGATTGATCAGATCGTTCGATCGTTAAGCGGAAGGTCACTGCGTGTAAGGAGACTTATCGATCACTCATTTTATAAATTATGATCGGCAAGTCCTGAATGTCTCAACGAATAATTAACATTTACGACATCTATACTTTATTTCTCAATGAAACCGGAATGGATTTTGGAAAACATTTACTAAGTTGTCGGTTTTCATTAATTTACTTGTTGAGGCCGATGAAACGAAAGAAACATATAGTGTATCGTATGTATATACATATATATACACGCGCGCACGTACACACAGTGCATTAAAATGTATGCCTGCGTGTGCGTGTGCGTGTGCGTCCGCGCGCACGTCGGGGCGTGTGTGTGTTTGTGCGTGTGTGTGTGTGTATATATAATTACATGCGCAGTCGGAGGCACGTGCCAACCGAATAGTGATATACAAACACACAACACACAAAACACACGCATCACTTTACATACGTAGACATTAGTTACTATATCAACGACTTCATCTATACCCTGTGCATCTTCTTCTTAATGTCTCGACACGTACTTATAATGTGATTACTCGATAAACATTATTCGTGTTACGGCTATTCGACACAATATATGTATTTATATTTTATGTATAATGTCAATCGGCTTTTGTCTTTCTTCCTCCCGTCCTTCCTCGTCGCACATAGTCTCTCCTCTCTCTCTCTCTTTTTCTCACCACCCTTTATCCTCTTCCACGCGACTATTTTCTTCCTCCTTTTCTATGTATAATATGTATAATAATGTATAATAATGCCGACATAGCATTTTACAGCGTTAATATAGCGATACAGGATTGATTATGCCATACGTTAATTGATAAACGCAGTAACGTTAAAAATACAAAATATTATAGAATATGATACTGACATAAAGTAACGTAGCATGACAATATTTACGGCATTATCCATGGTCAATAACGATAAATAATAATTACCTTCAAATTCGAAAATGAGCTCGAGTCTCCAAGTATCGCAGGTTCAAGTTCAACAGTTAATAATGTTAGAGTTAATGGCGACAGCGCGGTGGGTTTGTTCTTCACTTTTAAAAAACCTATGAGAATGACGATATGGCGCGGCGACGTCGACACTGACGACGATAATTATTACGATAATGACAATAACAATAATAACAACAGCAACAACAGTGACGATGATTGCAACAATGTTGTAGTTAGAGAGTAAGGAGCGACAAGAATGATAGAAAGAAAAAACATGAGCAAAAACATTAGGGAAAGTCATGTTGATTTTTTTTATATGGAAAAACAGAAGGAAAAACAATTTTCTCTTTGCGATTAACACCGGTGACTGCGTAGCACTTATTCAACAAATGGCAGACCTTATTAACCAATTTTCAACATTACTTTCTTCTTTTACGTTGAGGAACGAGATCGTGTCCTTTCGTAATTAATAATAAAAGAATTGTCTATCAGTCCTATGCATACGGCCGAGTTTTAAACTTCAGATGCTCTTCAGTCATTCGATTCGACCTTTCGTCCCATTGTCATTGTCATTGCCATCGACCTGTTCTGACGACCGTTCGCGAGGTCGATCGGCAAAGAAATCCAGCAGCAGCATCCAACATTTGCGATTCCTTCTTTGCAAATTAATCCGTCGGTCTATATTTTTTCACGGACTAACGATAAGTACAAACGAAGCAGACTGATTTAAGAAATGGCAATAAAAAAGAAAAGACAAGAAAAAAAAGAAACACAACCAGACGGAAATGACATGATTGGGAGGAAGGGAAGGAGAATCGATCTCACAATTGTGAGAATAACACCGCCAAATACATAAATTCCTAGCATGTAAAAATACGTAGAAAAGAGCCTTCCTGCGGGAATCATCCAAACGCATTAATCTTACATTGACTATCATACGCCGTCGTAGGCAAGGTCAAGTGGTGGTCTATGGTGATGATGGTGATGGTGGTGAGGACTTGGAAGGTACGGTGATGTCGGTGTCGGCGTCAAATTTCCCGCGCCGTATCCGGAATAATTAGCGCTCGGTACGTGTATGCCGTTCACTCCAACACCGACGCCAATTCCGATACCGATGCCAATACCACCGTTCCCTGACGTCGTTGGACTTTGACTCGTAGATGCGGCGACCGACATGGACAACGTTCCAACCGACGTGGAAGCTGGTGTCGATGCGGAGACTGCTACGACTCCAGGTCCCGGGCCTGACGACGCTGGTGGCGGTGGTGGCACTCCGTATGGCTCGAAAGAACTCGGATACGAACTGTTGTAAGGATAAGGATTAGCCATGTGCCCCAGGGACGGATGCATCCCCGGAGGAATACCACTCATACTACTCATACCGTTCATACCACTCATACTGCTCATACCAGCGATGCCAGGCATACCACTCATGCTGGCCATACCGGCCATACCGCCCATACCGTAAGTACGTTGCATTAAAGTCGATTCCAAACTACCAAAGAGGTATCCATTCGTCGAAGCCATTGGTACCGGATAATGTGGCCCGGCAATAAGATTTGGATACGAGTTTCCTGGATGCGTATGATTCATACTCGGAGTGTAATTACTCGAAGCGAGATTTTCCACGGTGTATGACTTGCTGTGTTGTTGTTGTTGTTGTTGTTGTTGCTGCTGTTGTTGCTGCTGCTGCTGCTGTTGTTGCTGCTGCTGTTGCTGATGATGATGATGCGCATGATGATGATGATGCTGATGATGCTGCTGCTGTTGGTGTTGAGACTCCGTGTGGATATGATGCCGAGAATTAACACCATAAAGGGAACTATAGCTATCAGCGGGGTTTGTATGATGTAAAGAACCGGGATAAATTGCACCGGCGGTCGACAGAGGTGGGCTATAGTTTGACATGTTGCCGCCCGGAAAACCAGAAAGATAGCTCGACTGATGAGTCTCGAGTTTATCAGCCATCGACTCTTCTGATATGCCGGCGTGAGACATATGTCTTTGGGTGACACTAACGCCAATGCCAACGCCTACACTACCCGGAGTGCCTGCACCTGCTCCACCATCCGCTATACTCGGTATCTGATCAACCAAGGATTCGAGATCGCTGAGACTCTTCGAAGCAACGTCTTGTCCAGAGTTCCTCTTGATGCTGTATTGCTCGTGAGAATCATGAGGCGACATAGAGCTGTGTGTCGGTGTATGAGAATGAGCATGTGGCGAAGTCTGATGTGAATGATTCTCTACTGCGACTTTGGTTGTTGTTTGGTGAGAATGCGCGTTCAACTGAGGATGCGAATGGGAATGGGAATGCCCCAGAGCTTGGGATTCTGGAAGCGTATGAGGATGAGGATGAGGATGGGAATGAGACATCGAATGGGAATGTGTAGTCTCGTTGCTCTGCTGCTCATGGTAGCCCATATAGCTCGCGTAGTTCGCACCGGGACTGTTTTCGCTGGCGGTACCCGTTGTGACACTCGTACCGCCATCTGTTGTCGTACCGTGATTATACCCTCGATGCTCAGCATTCAAATTCTGTTGCGAGATACTCGTTGGAAGTTCGAAGTCAGGATGTTCAACACTGGGCGATGTAAGAGGTGATGGCTCAAGATTGTTCTCCGAAGAAATCGCAGTATTTATTTCGGATGAGAGATCCGAATGCGTAAACGAGAGCGACATAGACTTGGGACTTTGGCTGTAATGTTGAAGGTGAACAGGACTCTGTTTTGCACTGAGGCTGTACGGGCTATCATTTAAGGCCTGCGCAAAAAATCCTGAATCACTGAGAGACTGAGAGTATGGTGCCATATGTGGGAAGGTCTTTGGCGGAGACATCAATGGTGGTGAGAAACAGCTTGGAATATTCTGACTGCCATATCCTTCACTCAACTGGTGATTAATTGACTGTTGTTGCTGTTGCTGTTGCTGATGATGCTGATGATGCTGATGATGTTGATGATTTTGTTGTTGCTGTTGCTGCTGCTGTTCATTTTCACGTGCCTCCCGCTCCTGCTGCTTCTGTTGTTGATGTATTTTTTTGGGACGCCCACGACGTTTCTTTATGACCTCACCATTGGCATCAAGTTTCTCAGGGTCAGGGATCGGCTGTTCATCAGGATTTTTAATCTTCTTGGGGCGACCTCTTTTCTTCTTACCTGGTACAAGTCCTGGCTCCTGTTTCACAATGACTGCGCTACTTATTTCAGTTATTCTATTGTCAGGATCAGAACAAAGTTCATCACTGAAGACAGGCTTCTTGTCTTCGATTACATCCTGCTCTTTCTTTTTTAACTTGGAGTCCGCAAAAACAATGTCTGATTCGTCAAGATGTGATATAGTACCATTAAGATAATCTCTAAACTTCTTCAGAGCTGCATAATATGGCACTTTGTCAGCAGCTCGAGGCAATTGAGCGCATCGTGCACTACTCGATGGCATTACCCACATATACTGCAAGTAAATCAAGAAAAGAAAAGAATATAATTTACAATGATATTGCTAAATTGTCATTGAATAAATTACTCACAGTATTTGTCCCGTCCACAAGATTCGGTTGCCTCCCAAATCCAAATTCCTTTTTTCCAGAGAATACCTCATAAATGAGCTTTCCGTTGAAAACTGCAATTTTTGGTTTATATTTCCTCAATTTTTCCAGTAGTATATGGCTACCTGAAACATAAAAAAATATACAAAATAATCGCAAAATAATGAGAATATTATTAATTTCGAAAAACTTTTAGATTAATGGTATTTTTCGAAATTACCGGTACCGCGAGGATGGCTCTATCCCATACAAATATATTCCGATAAACAAAAACACAATGATGCTTGTAGTATTCGCAATGAATTTTTCAAGGATCTTAAGATGTTCGACACGATGACAAACTTTTCTGTGTACTACTCATGCTAATACAAACGAATCGATTGTTAGTTCTAATGCTATGTTACATTTACACTGTGCAAAATTAAAACGCAAGTTGAACTGTCGGAGTACAATTTCCATGGGGTTAAACAACTGTTCTTCTTCTTTTGAAAAATCTTATGCATAGCTTTGCGATTTGAAATAAATACTAGATATTAACAACTATTGTAGAAGAAAACGGTATAAGTACCTATTAATCAATCAAATGCAACAACATTCGAGTAGCGGTCAACCATTACTCCGACCGAATAACGAGAAAATAAAAATCCTAGGTCGTAAACCCATTGGTCGAAGCATTATAGAGACAATTTCAATAACCTGCAGACGACGCCGCAAACTATGTCTCCGTTAGAGAGTCCTCGCAGCATTGTCGAACGGATCTGTTCAAATGTAATATCAGAATCCTCATTGGGCCAAATTCTTCGCGACGAGGAAACTTTGACCAATGACTAGTTTGGACTTTCCAAGTTTTTCGACTAGTACGAGTAATACGATCGACTTGGGCGGGCACCTTCTTAACTAGCTCAACGAAAAGGGAGGTTTAGTCGGAGTAAGGGCATACAGTTTGCAAATACTGTTAAGTACAATATAAGTAGGTATCTCCGCAAGTTTTTACGAAAACTCCATGCTGTTTTGAGTGGTGAATAAATCTGTGAAAGATCAATGCGAGTTTATCTTTTTCTTTTCATGGCAAGAACTGGTCCTGTATTCCATTTTTTAATAGCCGTGAGGTAAGTAATAACTGCTCTTACGACTACTTTCGTAGATGTAGAAAATTTAGCTTTTTTACGCAGGACGTGCTAAAAATTATAGCATTTTCGGATATAGCTTCACGCATCAGTTCAAGTCAATACTGTCGTACACAGCATTTCGTGATCTGCTCAGTTCGCATCGTCGTAGTTTATTGTTTAAACTTTTGAAAACAAATGAACCAATCAAATGGAAATCAATCACGGTCATTTACTAGTAACTCGCTTGTCACTCCCTCAAGAAATTCCTCACAATCGCAAAGTTTGCAAGGGCGGTAACTCAGCAATGACTGAGTGTGAGTGTGAGAGGTTACGGTCGATCATCTGATTTTGAACTAAATGCATAATTGGACGTTAGTTCTATCAGGGAGCGTACGACGTATGAGCATAACATTTTCCTTCGGTTTAAAATTGTGAACATTTTTGCTTTGGACGGGGTGTGTTCAAATACCTCTACTACAGCGCAATAGCGCTGATAAAAAAGAACGCGACATGCCAGAATTACCTTGAGGTAAGGTATCTAAGAATGTAAATATCGGGGCAAACAGGTTTTGTCATGAGGCATAATCCTCTGAATGGTGCGGTCGCATCTTGTGCATTCGCCGTTGCAAACAAAAGTTAATTACACGGACAGGGAACTTTCAAACTGAAAGTGTTCGATATTTTCAAACGCTACGTACATACCTATACGTATCCTCATGATTTCTCATGTAAATATCAACCTGTTAGGTGGTTGACCATGAATTTTGAATGGAGACATACAACATTAGGGTTTTGGACTGTTTCGCCTGCGCCGTCTCAAAAGTCAAAGTGCCACTGTCTGCAAATGCTACACGTGTATCATATACATCCGTAATATAATTTTTCGTGTAAATTTCAGGTCAATCGGTTGAATGATTCATCTCGAATTTTAGACCGTATTCCCACACACGTCCCCGCTTTGCGATGACGATTGTATATTGTATTATGACAAAGCTTAAAAAGTGTTAATTGTCATGAGACCTTCATTGCAGTCACCGAATGACAATTAAAATCTTTAAAAAATTTTGCACTTACGCAGCTAATACAGACGACGAACGAGAGTATCCATGTTTTGAAATTGATTATGGACGAGGCTAAGTTTAAGGAACTTCTATATAGTAGGACAATCGTTACGGAATGATTAGTGGCAAACAACATGAATATGTATTAATTGTTGCCGATAGAAGAGTGGTCGGACTGTAGTGTTACCAATACGCAGTACATACCTTCCTTAATTTCTTTTCTTGTGAGATCTGCACTTCCTTTGGTGGCACGAGCAACCATGTTCGTAAAGCCAATGCCGAGTCTCAGAAGTTTATAATCGTCATCAGCCGTCAATGGTTCTGGCGTGAGTCCACTCAAGTGTAAACATTTCCCTAAAAGCAATAATTCGACTTAACTCCTTTGTCCAATTACCTCGATTTATAATAATTAATTACTTTATTAACGTCCCCCCTCTCCTCCCTCTCTCTCTCTCTCTCTCTCTCTCTCTCTCTCTTTCACTCTCAGGTATAAAAATCATCTTCCTGGAAATACTCAAACCTTTCGTTTAAGCGCACATTGGTCAAATCTTTGCAAAAAGTTGCAGGCTGCATGCGGAACGCGTCGGGAGTAGCCGACAGGTGAAAATCGATACTACCTGTGACTCGGTAGTCGGCAGTGCTATAAAAGCCGGGAGCCCGCAAAGAAAAATCAATTTTCACTTGCGTTTCAGACGATTTCAATGGCATCTTTTTGGCTCGTTTATCAACAGCAAGTATTTGCCCCTGTTTTCGTTATTCTGTAAGTTGATGATCATTTCGTTTCTTTCTACCCCATCGAATCGCGGGCGCGCGCAGGCACGCGTCTCTCTCTCTCTCTCTCTCTCTCTCTCTCTCTCTCTTTCTGCCTACCTAGTTATGTATCTATACTTGCCCTGTTGAACATTGAACGAGAAACAACGGAATGACGGTTTCTCAATGCAGTAGCGTGAACGCTTGGACTAATTGTAAGAATGATAATTTATCAGCGATTGCTGTCGAAAATATGAAAATAGTCAAACGTAGAGATGGGAAATAGCAGGGTGTAGTGAACGTGCACGGACTGTAAGCTGCTATCGAGCGGATAGGCGTGCGACAACCTCTCCTCCCTCGATCCTCTCAAGCACCCCGACAGCAGTTCCCCTTTGCCCCTTTGCCCCGTTCCCCTCGTTCGCTCCTGCCCCTTTTACCCCCCAACCCCCTCCTCGCTCTCTCTCTCTCTCGCATTCACCCCGCATAGCCTGCACAATCCGCACACCCCCCTTCTCGCCTCTCTTACTCGTGCTACTTTTCCCTCCGTAGCATCGAACAGTCGCCGCTGTTCGTATTCTCGTACGGCTAGGACGTACGGAGAGTTCTAGGGGACTACAGGTTTTCCCACCCACGAACACCACTCATTATAGTTACCAGCCTTCGCTCTCCTGCACACAGCTACGCTATCTCCGTTGCGCCGTCTGCCTTCTCGTATCTCTCTCCAGCTACCTTGAACGTCTCTCCGAGAGCCACCGAACACCTTCGACTCCTTTTGATTCTCCTATTCGGCATGGCACCCACCGTGCCCGAATTCTTTATCGCACACCGACATCTCCTTACTGACAATCTTTCCGATGCTTTGGATGATGATAGATTTAATACATAAAAAATTCAAAATTAATTCATGGACATCGGAAAGTGAAACGTACAATGTCTGGAGCCCACTTAAAGTTTCAATTACAAAATTTTTCAGAAAAATCTGAAAAAAAAATATTTTTAATCGCGAAATTACATAATTCCCAATCCTTGTTGATCGGTCTTATTCGAATCATTTTCAAGTTTGCATATGAATTGTGTTAGAAATTGACATCATGCGGCATCACGAAAAGTTTCGTTGGTCCTTGGGGGGGATGTAGGAACAATTGGGAAGCAGCTGCATGTTACTTATTTTTTAGTCAGATCTCTTTCGCTCGTACTTTTCTTTCAAATTTTGGCTAATACACAAAGCTATCTGTCTATCGGCTACTCTTTCGATTCGGTTAATTCGTACGTTATATATTTACACCTTTGGTTTTCCCTTTTTCTCGTCATTGGGGTATCTCGGCCCTCCCCCACCCAACACCACGATTCCTCCACTCGTTCCCTACCTGTCTCCTTCCACCCTTCCCTACACGGCCTACACCACTCGTTATTACAGTTTCCCCAAATTCGTCTCTCTAACACTATCTCGTCGGGGCACTGTCGATGCCAGCATTAGACACCAGTACACGTAACCTAACCTAACCTAACCTAACCTCGCTCATGTCGTCCCGCTTCCCCCTATCGGGCAACCGATCTTCCCTCCCCGTCTTCGTCCGACCACCTACCATTCGCCCACTTGGCAACCCACCCCCCGTCCGCCTACCCCTCGGACTACCGCAACCCCGGGAAAACCCTGGAAAATCCAGCCGAAACCTAACCTAACACCGCCGACGACATAAAATGCACGAATGGCAACCGTGCGTAAGTAGACGCGTGCGCGTGGAAACGAAAGACGAGTTGCCTCCTGGCTCACCGATACGTTTCTTCCGAGTGGTCAATACGAAGACGTCATTCAAATTTTGGGCAATCACATTTTTTTTCGTCGATCATGCGAAGGAGCACGCGTCAATCGAATCTTCCACATCGTGATCGATTCCCCAGAAGGTTCTACGCGGGCTTTTCAAATTCGTTGAATGCGTGCGATCCCGGTACCGCATCTAGTTACTAAACAAACAGATTTTACCAAAAATTCCAGAAGAACCGCAACTTCGCTAGCTTTTTTTCTGATTATAAGCAATAAGACAGAAGAATCGTCATCTTAAATCGAGATAAACGTCGAACGGCCAGAACGATCAGATTGATTTGCTGGTGCGTGGGCGAGGACCGATGGGGCTTCCTGCCAACCCCTGAGCTTTCGTGCTTTGCGGAGATGGCAATACCGATGTACATCTATCTAACTCTTTCTCGCATCTCGAATCTTCTCTTTTTGTCGGCTGGAATTTGACTTCTTGCTCACCGTTCAAGGTCCACTTAGCAGCCTGGGAAAACGAATAGCAGCGAAGAGCAGAGAGAGAGAGAGAGAGAGAGAGAGAGGGAGAGAGAGCAGCGAGAGTAGAGATAAAAATGGGTGACGGGTCTTAAAAGTCCAAACGAAAAAGCGTAAAGACGAGAGAGCGAGGAGCGATTGATGCGGCGCGTCACTTACAGAAGTGGTTTCCAGGTCCCGCGTAGTGATGCCCTTTGTAAGCGGCAAAGAGTCCAGGATTTATGCCAATCTGAAAGATAGATCGAACGTAAGAGACGGCATTACAGATTAATTTACACTTGGTGAAACGCATGCATCGGCCAACTAGTCTACGAGTCCACAAAGTCTTTTAGTTGAAGTTTAGGGATTAAGAGAGTTGGCAGCCTGGTTGTCAAGAAAAGGAGGCGCCTCATGTTTTTCGAGCCAGGCTCAATTGTATCGAGAGGACGTTATCGAGGGTACGACAGAGTCCTCAGGACCGGCGATGCCGAGAACCGCACAAACTGAACGAACTGAAGGAAATAGACGAGAGTCAAGAACCCGTCTAAAGATAAGCAATTCTTCCTCTTCCAATAGCGTAGTAATTCACGTTAGCAACAGTTAGTTGGCAGCGCGTGCGATACTAAAGGACATCGAGAGTGAGTGCGGATAAACCGGATTTAAAAGAGGGAGAGAGAGTTGCTTCCTTGCTGAGATCAAAAGGAATGTCGCTCTTACGAGTGCGTGCCTACACTCTTACGAATTAATCTGAGAGAATTGAAATTTAACTAAAAAAGTCGAAAAGGTAATGTTGTGATGTACGAATATATGTTATTTGAAATCGATCGTGCTAATCGACACTTACTATGATGATATCAAGATTGCTCGAGAGATGATCCGGAAGTACGCGCTTGCTCACTTCCTCCTCAGGCATTCCGTCGAACCTGTCGTGTTTCTTCCTCTCCTTGTAGGTTTTTGCTCGTTTCTTCGCTTCCGCAAGCTCTGCCCTGATAAAATAAACGTTTGTTCGTAAAGGCCTCTTTCTTTCTCTCTCTCTCTCTCGCATTGGGTAGTAACGAGCGATGCGTCTCGTGCATGCCCCTGATCCTACCACTATTCGGCGACGGGAGGGAAGGAATTAATAGAAATTCAAGAAATTTTCAAACTGCAAAGGGACGTTCTCGAATTTTCGTAAAGTGGCAAATGGCACTTGTCAAGAGTACTTACTCCTCGGGGGTGAGTACCATCTCGCATTTTTTTTTGCGGCCGCGTTTCTTCGGTTGATGCCCAAGTTGAAGATTGTTTGTCACAACGTTGTTTATGGTTGTCAGAGTTGTTTGTTGTTGTTGTTGTTGTTGTTGCTGCTGCTGCTGCTGTTGCTGCTGCGATTGTGAATTATTATTTTGATGGGGCTGTTGATGATGATTATGATGGTGGTGATGCTGCTGCTGCTGCTGCTGCTGCTGATGGTGATGCTGATGTTGATGATGCTGATGATGATGGTGATGATTGGGATGTGAGAGATGATGCTGGGAGGTCGAATGTTGGCCATTTTGTATAACGGAGGTTGTAGATCCGGGTGGCGTTGAACAGGGCGTCATCGAGTGGGCACCGCTGGGGCACGACGTTGGGTTCACGCCGTCTGTACTTACAGTCGGGCTGCTGGTGGCTCTTATGCCTCCAGCAATGGACATCTCTTCGTCTACAAACGAGTAAGGGTCCACCGGTGTTTCGCATTTAATCGTCACCTGCAAATAAATCACAGCGACTCAATCCTTCACCCTTTCATTTCTATTTATAATAGTTCCTCACGTATCGCACTTAGTATTCAGTTAATATTCAGATATTCATGATTTTCATTGCAACGATTAGACTGTTGGCGTAACGATATCTCGATACGCCTGGAAGGGACAAGACACGCGTGTTATAAAAAATTGGAATCTCAGCGACGACACCAGAGAGAGTGCAAAGCTTAAAGAGAACTTGACGGCGCCAGGACGAATAGCAGCTGCAACTGGAGCAATAATCAAAAGAAGGGCAGTGACGTAGGGATCATGTATCCCTATGCATAAGATAATAGCTCAGTGACTCACCTGTCCGAGGGCAGAAGCGGTCGAGCTGGGCTGCTGAGGTTGTTGGGGGGTGGCCGATATCGGGGTGAGAGGAGTGTGGGGAGTGTGAGGTGTGTGTGGGGTGTGTGGGGTCAGGGGCGTGTGGTACTGTTGACTACTGTCGCCGCCTGTACTTCTCATCTCGAGATCTGGACTCGTCTCGTATCCATCGTCTCTAGCCTCCTGTTTCACTAGAACGCCTGAAATACAAAGAAGCCTGTGAGCAAAAGGAGCCGCAATGGCAGCAGCAGCAGCAGCAGCAGCAGCCCGCTGGGGTAGGTTCAATCTCTGGGTTTCCGTGCAGCACGCACTGTCGCCCATCCGCACACTCTCCGCGTCCTGCTAACCCGCCACTTGTGCCAGTCTAAGGTATCGAAATGAAGAATCGAGGACGCGGATGCTGGACAGAGGCGGCACGGATGGGGAGAATAAGAAAAGTGTTTCTCTCTCACCTTGCGTTCCCGAGCAGCTCATGGTTTGGCCGCTCTGCGTGCCATTGTGCACTGGGGACGGGTACGAGCTGAAAGTCGAAAGAAACGTTAGCATTTATCGGCAGAATCCGAACGTTGCTTTGCTATCGCATAAGTTAAATGGAAGTTCAATGGGAGAAATGTCATAAGGCTTGTCATTGCAGGTAACGAGTTGCTGCGAAAGGATCCTCGACGTGTTTTCGTTGGCAGAGAGACAGAGAGAGCGAGCGAGCGAGAGAGAGAGAGAGAGAGAAGCACGATAATGCCCGGCCCTCGGAAGCGTCGCCGTCGTCTGTTCGGACGCTGGAAGGCGTCAGCATCGATCAAGGTAAGAGCAAAAACAAAAGGCGAAAGAGAGATTCTGCTCGACAGCCGATAGTATACTCGTTGTAGAAGTTCGAGGTGCCTCGAGTGACGCATTAAGGGATCCCGGTAAATCCGTGCTGGAAACTCAGGGATCGTTTAAAAACATATCGGGATTCCGTCCTGCACGCGCGCCTACGTACTCTGTCATCCCTATAACTGTCTCTTTCTCTTCTTCTTCTTCTCTTTCGCCTTTTTCCTCTTTGCTTCTAGTCCTGCCTGCTGATCGGAGCGCTGGTCACCGGCGCTCCTGGTCGCTTTAACAGATTTTCCGGCATTTCGTTAAGACGCGACGTCCCGGCGCTTCGAGGAGAAATTCAGCTATTCGCACTTCTCGCCAATTTCAAAGGTGATTATGCATGGCGTCGCGTCTCGTGGTCGGGAAGCGATACAAGAATTGAAAGAAAGCAACTTTTCACGTTCGATAAAACTTCCTCAATTATGTTTGCATCGCCGCGTAGATTCGTTCCTCGTTTTTCCTTCTTCTTCTCCCCTTTAATTTCATCTCCTTCCTTCCTTCCTTCTTATCTGTTGACCCTTTAACCTTCCCGAGGGTGGTCGCTCTCGCAGTCTCAATCAGACCGACTGTCGCTAGGCCGATCGCGAGATCGTGCGTAGGTACCCCTCAGTCCCGATATCATAATTTTTCAACAGAATCGCGATGACGACAGAATCCACGCTGACTCTGCAGCCGCGTCAATGGTGATGCTCGTAATGGCGGTGGGATGCTCGTGATAGTCATCCCGGTCCTTGTGATAGTGATGGTGGTGCTCTCGTTGCTAAGGGATACCTTGAGAAAACTCTACTACAGCAGGGGTCCAGGGATACACGGGCGCGCGCGCGCGCGCACGCAACCTTATACGTTCGCACGATACTGAAGAGGGGTGGGGGTAGGGTGCGCTCTCTCGCACACGTAGAGACGGAGATAAATACAAACGTTGCACGCGCGCGCGCGTGTGCGCGTGCACACTAGAGTCCGTTCAAAATGTCGATACGAAAAAGCAAACGTGCTGGCCGGCCCAGGCACATTTCGCGGAAACTATTTTCTCGCGCGAAATTCAGTTTCTATTCTCTGAAGAAGCTAAAGGGCAAACAGCCGTTCGAAAGAGCGACGAGCGTCAAGAGGAGAGTCGAAGAAATGGTCGGCGACAGGGACTGTCACTGGCAAATCCCCGAAACAATCGCACGTGTGTACATGTAGGTGTACACACCTACCTAGGTGGCTCACTCGAGACAATTCGTCACTCGTAAGTCGTAACGATAGAAATTTGCGAATTTTGAATTTGATCGTGTAAAGTGACGTCAGGCAGCGCTGACGGGTCAGGGGCTCGTGAAACGAAGCGCGAGTCCGTTGGATGGGAGGCGCACGACGTCTTTGAACCCGAGGAAGGAGGTTCCGTTGGTCGCTTCGCTGTCGGGTTTGCATTCGAAGTTGCGCGACACCTCGAGTGTCTCTGTGCCTCTGGCAATTGGCGAGCACGCAGTCTTCCAGGGCGAGCGCGGAGTTCGAGCGGACAAACGAAAGGAAAGCGGGCCGTGCCGAGACTTTGACCGAGTTTTGGCCCCGACCAGACTCGACCAGCCCTCCCTCGATTATCCGAAAGTTCTGCTTCTCTGGCGAGCGTCTCTCCGCCCCCCCCCCCCCCCCCCCCTTAAAA
>NW_014333085.1:460553-464941 GCF_000341935.2 Cephus cinctus | reverse complement strand
GACTCAACTTAAAACTCTTTCGCATCTACACTTTTCCCTTTCTTCTTGCAAAGGGACTAAGCGCGTAGCTAGCTGGGCACGGAGCATTTCCAAGTCGATTTTTCGAAATTCGATCAAGCCCGCGTCGCCTGATGATTACGTTCACTTATGTATATAGAGAAAAATCCTTTTCGATATTTTGCCTCTGAAGTCGGCCGCTTCATCTAATTGGGATAAACTTTTCCAAGTGACGCAACCACGTGTTTCTTATTTTTCCACGTGATAACGATTTGGCTGTCGCTGTAAGGATATTTTCTCATATAATAACTTTTACGTAACAAGGACGGACGGAAAATTGAAAGAAAGAAGACTGAGGAGTGAAAAGAGGGGGGAGTGAGCGTTCACCTTGAAAAGTTTTCCAAGCACAGTCGCCCCTGTTATCATTGGGTTTGTACAGCAGGGAAGTTCAATGGGGTCGAGGTTGAAACGTTTAAATCTAGAGGAAAATTGTAAATACCAAAAATAGTCTCACGGCTGATCTATCCTGCATCTTGTCAGTTCAAAAAAGAAAAGTTCGAATGCCACGTCCAGCCGCCTGTGGATCTAGAACGTTTCTCGGCAAATCTCTTGTGCGTAGGAATAATCTAATCTCAGGCGCTGCGGATCCGTAAAAAGTCGATTTCTTCGGACTCTACTCGTTTAGAGACCAGAGACACGTCCTAGTCGAATCTTTCAGGCAAATCAATAATACAGAATCGCCAGGATAAATCCTTCGTCTAGAAGGAAGCTGCTCTCACCTGACTCGCCACTGAACAACCGAGTGACAAGTGCACTCTGCCACTGGCCGCTGTGACAGCGCGACGGAGGCGCCCCTGACGATGGATTCCTTAGGAACGGAAGAGAACGTATCGCAGCCAGGATTTGGCACAAGAGCTGAGTTTGTTTATTCGCGGTGGCAATGGAGATTACAGCCAAGGAAATGTTTGTTATTTCCCCGGGAGAGGAGCCCGAAAAATGAGCTCTTTCCGGAGACGCGCGCCACATGCGAATTTATTTTGGTCGAGCGCCGCCTCGCTCTTTCGAGGTGTGTCCAGCCGCCAGCCGCCAGCCGCCAGCCGCCAGCCGCCAGCGCGCTGGATGCGCGCGCGCGCATGCGCCTGTCGTCCCTGAAGGAGCCTCGTGTGCGGGAGCGTAGCTGCACGTACGTGTAGGAAGCCGCCGCGCACACTTGACTCACTTCGGGAAAGCGACGAAGCGTAAATCGACGCCCGTGTATCGCTGCCGCCATGGAAAGGCGTGCACGTCGCGCATCGGCATCAAATCTTCTTTGGCATTCTGCACTCTCTCTCTCTCTCTCTCTCTCTCTCTCTCTCTCTCTCTCTCTCTATACACGATATATATATCCGAAGCAATCGACAGATCGAGTGATCGAGGAATCGCGGAATGAAGCAAACGGGAAAAAAAGGTCGCTCCACGGGCCGCTTCCTTCGACCTAACAGAGCAAGAAATCGCATTGATTCTGCTCCTCCTCCCATAATGGTCCCCCCTTCGACATTCTCTAGGTTTCTTCCTTTTCCTAGTTGTCAATTGTTTCAGGACAGCATAAGAAAAAGATAAATTCAAAGTGCACGAAAGGCGAATTACCCGCGGAGCACCGTTAAGATTAACGAACCGGTAAATAGCCGAAATTCTTAGGCGCGTGGCGAATTAATCTCGCAATTGCTTTTATTGCCCGTTAAGAAACTATACTTTCTTCTTTACGTGCTAAAAGATACTTTTATCCTCTATTGCTCTTCCTTTTGCTTTTTAAGTTTACGACAATTTTCCCTTTATGTTGCATTACGTCAACGAATTTTTCAACGTTTGGTCGATGTGCTCGACCTTCTCTCGACTCATCTACGTGTTTCATCTGGGGACCACGTGTTAATACGAAAACTGGATGCATCCAATGCAAAATGTAAAAGCTTTGTTTTTTAAGTATTTAAAAATTTAAATCCCCCATTTACATACTTTAATTGTTTTATTCTCGACTCTTCCATTTTTGTGCTGCATACGAGTCTCGATACTCCGCTTTTTGCTTCATCTTTCATTTTGTCCTTTTATTACACGTAAGACGCGACCCTTGTCGAATACACTCTTGAATTCTCTATTCTCTATATTCTCAAGCTCCGTTTGCAACTTATCCACAGACTCTTCTCTCTGTCATGAATAGGAACCGACAAACCTATGCGCTAACAAGTATTTTCCTTTACCTCAATTTTCTTTAATTCAACCGTACAAAACGGGAAACTGATACATCGTGAATAATCAATCGCAGCATCCATTGCCAAAACGCATATACATATACCGATACAAGCGAGTACACGGAGCGACATACGAATGAGCAACCTTTTTCTTTCCTCCTCGCGGCTCTAAAGAACTTACATTTCGTAATGGTGTTGCAAATGTTGCCCCAGATTATGATCTGTGGGTGATTGCTGTTGCTGTTGTTGTTGCTGTTGTTGTTGCTGTTGCTGCTGCTGTTGCGGCGACTGTTGCTGCTGCTGCTGCTGTTGCTGTTGCTGGAGAGCGTGAAGGTGGGTTTGTGGTGGGTCCAAGTTAGAGGCCCCCAGCAAGGTAGCGCTCTCCCTGAACAACGTTGCCACTTGCATCTTTCTCGGATGATCGGATAGTCTCAACCTAAATTTTATTACGGAGGAGAAGAAGGCAAGGAAGGAGGATCGAGTAGCGATGTATTGAGAATTACGAAGGAACCAAGCTGTCAATGGTATTCCTATCAGCGTAACGTAGATTCTGCATAAGAATAAACGGCCATGCTGACGAGTTCAAACTTGAATTGATAATCCTTTTACACTGCAATCGCTCTGTTCTTCTTCTTCTTCTTCTTCTTCTTCTTCTTCGTCGTTGTCGTCTTCGTCGTCGTCGTCGTCGTCGTCGTTACTCCGTCCTTGTCGTCCTCGTCGCAATACGTAACGAGGAACGATCGCAAAGTTAAGGACACGTCTGCTCCGTCTAGTTATCCTCCTTCCTTTTCTCTCACTCGCTCCTCTCACAAAGAAGACGCACACATCACGAGGAGAAGAACGGACACGAGTTTCTGACGCACACGCACACGCGCACAGAGGGGTTCGCGCGCACGCCCCTGTCCCCGCGGCCCGCGCCCCGCGTCGCCCCACTCCTCTCGTCGTGCCACACTCTATAGCACTTCGTCGCACTTACGTTCCTCCAGCCGACCGGCCGACCGACCGACCGATCGACCAACCAACCAGCAACCAACCAGTCAACCGAGCGACCGAGCGACCGACCGACCGACCAGCCGTTCGTGTGCCGCACCGTTTGTTGCCTTGAATGCACCGAGCGAGAGAGAGAGAGAGAGAGAGAGAGAGAGTGAGAGAGAGAGAGACGCACGAGAGCGACGTCAAACTAATAAAGCCTCTCCGTCGGAGTCATCCTCGGCGAGGGAGAGGAGGTTCTCGAGCTCCGGGGCTGCGGAGCCCAAGGGCCAAAAGGCCCGGTGGGCTCGTGGCCCTTACGCACTTCGATTCACTATAGTTATCCTCGTTTCACTAGTTTCACTAGTTTTCACTGGCAGCGCGCGCGTTCGGCACTCCGGTAAGACTCACGAATTCACAAACTAAGGATTTCTCAAGACGTTCAGTCGCTCAGGCGTTTCGCTGCTGCTGCTGGCGTTACTGCTGGTTCTGCTGCTGCTGCTGCTGCACGGGTTACGAGCGGAACGCTCGCACCACGGTGACGACGAAACGACCGGCTTCTCGTTCTCCTCTTACTCTCTCCTACCTTCGTCCTCGCCCTCGCCCTCGCTCTCTCGCTCTCGCTCTCGCTCTCACTGGCTGTGCTGCTACTCATGGACCGTCGCAAGTCCCGGCGATGCCACCGGCCCACCAAAGATAACCTCCCACCTTCTACGCCGCCTTCGTCTCCTTTTACTATTCCTTCTTATCGTTCCTCTTTCTTCCTCTCTCTCTCTCTCTTGTACTACTACGTCTCCTTTGCTTCTTCCCCTCTTCGCCCATACGTATATTCCGCAAGTCACTAGTTTCCTCGCCCACCTCTACTCACTACCTCTCACTCTCTCTTTCCCTGAGCGCTGTCTTCTCGGACTTCCTATGGCTTGTTGTTGCTGCATGCCCGCAGCTCTCCTCGCGCGTCGCCAGAAACCGTTTCTTCATATGTAGAGAACTCGTGGCGGCGCAGATTGGCCTGACACCTTGCCGTCGCTGCTTTAAACTCCTCGACGAATGTAACTTGGCGCGCACACCGTATCAGCCCGAAAAACTTGAAGAAACGGTAAGCGAATCGCTGCTCCGAAGGCCTCCGAAGGCAGCCGTACTCAGCCGTACTCAGCCGTACTGGCCGACCGTGCCGCTCCTCCTGCTCTTCTCCTCCGC
>NW_014333085.1:436445-460385 GCF_000341935.2 Cephus cinctus | reverse complement strand
CTGGCAGGTCCGCGTGCGCGGGCGCGCGCGCTCTCGCACCGCCCGCGTCGCGACCACCTCCTCCTCCTCCTCCTCCTCCTCCTCCTCCTCCTCGGCGGCCCCGACCCAGCCCTTCTTCCCGCACATGCCTGCGTTCTTCCTTCTACCTACAGGATCCATCCACCCGTCCTCTCTCTCTCTCTCTCTCTCTCTCTCTCTCTCCTCTGCGTGCTCGGAATCTCTTCCTTCCTTGTCTGTGCATTTCATTAATACGCATGCCCCCATTAGCACACGGAATTTTGAGCATTTCTTTCTTTAGCTTTTTCCTTTTCCGCCCATTCATCTGCCGGCGTGTTGCATGCGTGTACGTAGCTGAGGTGCACTGCTTAACAATCGAAGGACGTAACTTATGTACATACATTCACTTGGCACTATAATATTATTGTGGAGACGCGCCAAATGATGTTTCCGTTAATCGAAAAAGAACATCAGGCAACAGGAGACAATACTGCTGTTCGTAAAAGAGACCGAATACTCTATTAACTTTGATTCTGCCGGATTCTCAAGCGGCGGCTGCAAAAGTCCAATCGACCATGTGACTGTGCGATTAACCTTTCCTTCTTATTCCGCAATTAATGCGAGGCATACGACACTGAAAACGTTTGATGCTTATTTTGCGATCTTTTTTTTTTTAATTCTTCAGTATCCACCGCAGGCTACACCTCTGCTACTATCACGTCAAAGAAATTTTCCAAGACTCTTATCTCGAGCTTCAGTCGTGTAAATCGTCACCGGACTAATCTACTAGAAAAGAACTGATTGTTCTCCTCAAAATATTGAGTAGAAATGGGGGGGAAAAAGAAACTTATAAACTTGAAAACAAAAATCGTTTACAGACCCGCATAGAATTTATAGAGGATTTTCTGTGCTCTCTAGTCATGAACCTGACAGTTTCGATCTCTTTCTCCCTGATGCTCGAGCAACCTCGATGGATCGTCTTAATTTTTCCCTTTTAGTCGTCCGAAACCCTTTATTTCGTAAGACGGATCCTTAAGGTGCGACGGCCTGTCATTTTCCGAGGATTTGCAGCTTTCTGGTGCGCGCGTGCACGTGGCCTGGCACGCATGCGTCATCAGGCGCCGACGGCCGCTACAGACCACAAACGACGGATGTCGGACGTCGAATGACGAGAACGTCGTCTCGCGACGACACACGACGCTTCCGTCGCCACCGCCGAACCAGCAGGCACAGCATCATTTCCTACGTATTTCATCAATGGTGCACCCCCTCGTCCTCTTGGCTCCTGAGTCCCTGAGCGTCGAGCCTTCGCGACCGACTCTTCTTGTACGGACGGTCCACGGGAACTTTTTGAAAAATCAATAGAGTGCAAGTAAAAGACCTAGGGTTGCGCGGACAGCACCGAGCCGTTCGGGCTCCGTCACTCGCTCGGGCACTTCCATTCGTTACTCCCGCAGAGTTTGCCGGAGCTTCCCACGTTTCACGCTGAGCGTGCATATCGAATCGATCGTATTTCTGCGATGACAATGAATTAGCCAGGGACCGAATGAGCTCGATCGGTCGTATTGGCCAAATCCAAGTCTATCGGCTCGCATCGCTTGCGCGGCGCTGGATCACGGGAAAGGGAAAAAAGGCTACCATCTTTTCTTGGTGGCGACTTCAAAATTTCGAATTGTTTCCGTTCGAGCATAAAATTCTTCGAGGATTCTGCTCGAGCAAAATAAGGTTTGGCCAATACGTTGGCCTTGAAAAGATATACTTATGATAAATTGAAAAGTTTTCTCTTACCGACGAACCTGTGTCTTCCTTCCCTCTCCATCCTCCCACCGTTTTACCACGGAAGATTCATCTTGTCTCTCAAGAAGTTTCAATTGATTCTGAAAGTTGTCTCCGGCGAATGCGCAACTGCCGACTCGATTCCCTATCTCGGGTATCCTTCCTCTCGAGTGATCGCAGTCCTCGGGAGTCTGTGGGCCTAGGGGCGATACACAGCGAGATACGCTCGAGTCACGTAAATTCTCTTTTCCCACTAAAAATCGGAAGATTTATGCAACGATTGCATCATCGATAGCACAAGACACGGAAGTAAATAGTTTAATGGCAGATACCCATCGGCGCCTCTTCCTGAGCCTCATGTAGCTTTCAAGGAGACAGAAAATGGATTGGCTAACGTGAAAAGTTTTGGTGCATAAGTGTACGTAGCAAAGACAGCTGACGCGTCGAGTGGTGCAGAGAGCGAGAGGTGGGAATGTTATCGATGTCAGAAGAGCGAATGACACGTCCCCCGTCAGATGGAAATAATGTATTCGCTATGCCCTAAAGAATGCGCACTGGTCGTTTGCAGATCGACAGATCGAATTCTCGAAAATCCTGGCCTGGAAGCTCCGTATGGTCGACGGTGTGTGCAATCGAATTAGGTCTGATCAAGGACGACAGCCACCGGCGCACGTTTCCCTTGGTCGACGAGAGCAGCAGCAAGATCAGCAGCCCCAGGAGAGCCGGAAGCTCCTTCAGCAGCTGGACGCACGACTTTCCCGATAATAATAACAACGCAAGCACTGCTTTTATCGAAACTCCGAATTACTCGATCAAAGTCCAAGATGAAGAGTGGGGACTACTGGGCAAACCGGACTACTACATTGCCAAAGAAAGGCCTCAGGAGGAACCGAAGGTCTTGGCGCGATCCGAGATAATTGCCGAATTAGGGAAGGTCGATAACGAAGGTAAACGGACGAGAGGAAGTAGACCGACGGAGACTGGAGGTTCGCAAGTGATCCCCAATGGAGGAGACAGAGATCCGACGCAGAAGAACGTCAAGACGGCCTGCCGTTCGAAAAAGACGCGTAGCGCGAGCCAGAAGACTGCCGAAGAATCCAATGGGCGATTCGTTGAACGATCCGGCGCCGAGAAAGAGAATAGGCAGGCAGGAGAAACGGGAGAATCGATTGGCGATGGACATAAGGGAGAAGCCGCATCTGCGGAGAAGCCGGAAGGCGGCGGGAAGATTTCGAAGAGAGTTCTCAAAGATAATGGTCAGCCAGGAGCACGTGGTCCAAGACGGTCATCAAGCGTGGCACGGGCAGAGACGTGGAGTAGTGGCTCAGCGCCGACTCGGATGGAAATAGATAATCGTGAAAGGACAATTGGAAATGAAAAATACGACGGGAGGCCATTAACGAGAGGTCAAATGAGAAATGCCCTACGAATCGAGAAGCCGTGCCGGTTGGTCTCGGGGGCTTCGTCCGAGGTCGGTAGACTGGTCTGGGGCTACTGCATGGGATGGTGGCCAGGTAAGTCGCGACTATTCTAGAAACAGCTGGAAGCTTTCCCGATGCATGCACTAAGCTCCGTCCAAGGACCCTTCGAATGTGTCTATCTGCACCCGCAGCTCTGATCGTCGACGCTGAGCACGTGGGTATGGTTGCCACGCCCGAGAAGCTTTGGGTCTACTGGATCGGCGAGTCGCGAATTTCCCAGGTAACACGTGTCCCATGCTCTCCCACTCTGTCCTACTTACGCTCCATCGTTGATAAGCAAAACTCTTGTCTCTTGTCTCTGTCGCAGCTCAGGGCGAAGTCTCAGGTGGAACCGTTCTCGCAGAACCTCAAGTCTCGACTGATAGATCACCTGCGCAACAAGGCAGCTACAAAGGCCAGAACGATCGCATCGGTGGCCACGCTGAAGGTTTCTCCAATTGATTGATATGAATTCTTCTCCCTCTCTTCGTTCATTCACAGCTAATCTCCTTGCGCCGTCCTTAGCTACTTGCCGAAAAACTGAAGATCCTCTTGACAAGACCTTACTGCAGCTGGGCAGAAAGAGAAGTGGTACCGCTGAAAGCGAGCGAACGTAAGTAGCAGTAACGTCGCAGCCATCGACCAGCGGCAGCGTGCGATGATTTCAACTGCTCGAAAATTCTCTAAAACTTTTCATCGGACGTAACGAACGTTTGCAGTAAACGGAATGAGCTTCTATCCGTATCCCTGCGATGTAGAGGAAGATCTGGAAAATTTGCGCAAGGAAAACATCAGAGCCAACGAGGCTTATCTTCTCGACGTGGAGAAGAAGAAGATGAAGGAGGAGCAGCAACAGAAGCAAATCATTTCAACTGGTAAATTCTGCCTCCGCCGCCTCGGAAACTTTTGCCAAGTTTTCCCGATTCCTCTTGATTCTCAAAGCTTGCTGCTCTGCTGACCTCTATACGTAGCCTCGCCGAAGGAGAATCAACCGCAGAAGAGCACCTCCGCCAGTGGCAAAGTCTCTTCGACGGCAACGACTGCGAGCGTTCGTCTCCCGGAGGAACATCTTGCTCTGGCGGATCAAAAGCCCGGCGTCATAGCTTGGGCAAAGATACCCGGGCATGCATGGTGGCCAGGTATCCGGAAATAGAAAACTCTAAGGACAACGCATCGCTCGTTAATGATCAAACACTAAGGACGTTGACACCTTTCACTTACAGCAATGATAGTAGATCATCGGGATGCTGGTATGGATGAACCTAATTTCGGCTGCCAGTGGATCATCTGGTACGGCGACTACAAATTGTCTCAGGTGAGGAGAAGCTCTAGATGCTGACCAATGGTTCAATTATTATTTTTTCACTGGTACACGTTACAGGTGAATCATCGAGATTTTATGGCATTCGACTTGGGCTTCGAAAAAGTCCGCGAGTACACGGTGCAGGCCAAGAGAGTCTCCTATGTAGCCGGCGTTCTCGATGCGTCAAAGGTAAGGCACTCTGCCACTCTGCCACTCGGCCACTCGGCCACTCGACTACGTCGTGCGCTGAGCTCCTTCAATCCGGATTATTTGTTCTTCGCGTTATTAAGGACTACTGCTCGCGACTTGGTTACAAGACTGACCACTGGAAGTTGACCGATGTACTGGGATGGTTCTCTCGAACAAATTCCCATTCGAAATGTCGGAGGGTGATCGAGGCTGCTGACGATTTGCCCGGAATTACGGGACTGAACGACAATCAGCTAAAATATACGGAGCGAATTCTCAAGAAACTGCAAGAGTTTAAGGGAGATCGAAAGGTCGCCGCGTTGCGCGAGAGCGCCATCGAAAGGACAGGTAATCGCTAGAACGCATTCTGTTCACTGTATTGGCAGTAGTAATCTTTTCTTATTGTTCCGAAATTCTCGCTTGTTCCGATTTTCCCTGTGGCTAAATCGTTATCCCTCCTAGGTCTAGCCAGTGAAGAAGTGGACGCTGCGGAACTACTTAAACGGTCCTGTCTCGTGTGCTTAGAAATCCTTCGAGATGGCAATTGCCAGGAACATCCCTTTTTCGAAGGATCTGTATGCGACGAATGTATGGTACGATTCCCATCGTCTTATTGTAATAACGAGAAACACGCCAACACTGACGATCTAATTGGAATCATATTATCTTATGATTTTTACAGGAGCTTTATAAGCCATCCATGTTTGCCTACGGGGATGATGGAAAGTGTGTAAGTCTGTCTCTTTGTCATCGTCCTCGCACAACTCCTCTTCTTCTCGAATGGCTCCCCCATTAACTTTTCAAGTTCTGCCCGAACGAAGTGAACGACCAATTCTCAATCGGCAGTTATAACATTCTATATTTTCTTTTTCAGTATTTTTGCACGCTATGCGCGGGTACCGACACAGTTGTCATGTGCGATGCGCACGACTGTCCCAGGTAAGAGGTTCGATTCTGTCTTTAAGCAGCTAGTTAAATCATTTGTCTATACCATTGCGCTCTTGTGTCTCCAGGGTTTACTGCACCGCGTGCTTGAAATATTTGATAAGCCCGTACACCTACAGAGCGATTCTCCTGGAAGACCCCTGGCTCTGCTTCTTCTGTAAGGATGATGCGAGACTCGCCTCGGATGGATTCCTAAAGTTCCGCTGCGACTGGAAGGAGAGAATCCTCCGATTATTTCATAGAAATAATGAATTTCTGTACTGGGATCTTCCTCCCTCCGTCGACACAACCCGCAGAAAGATGCGTGTCCTGTCGCTCTTCGATGGTTTAAGTACCGGTACGTCGCACGAGCCATCGATTTTCTCTATTTCCGATATGACTGAACATCATCATTTTCATCGATCCCAACGTCGTCTCTCTTATTGCTATGCGCCTGTAGTCTCCAGTCACGTCTCATTGACCCCGCTGGTATACGCACTATATGGTATACATTGAACGACTTTACATTTCAGGACTACTTGTACTTAGGAAGCTGGGCATCAAGGTAGAGTGTTATTACGCAAGTGAGATTGATCCTGATGCCGAGGCTGTCAGTGTTGCCCATTTCGGAGACAGAATCATTCGTCTTGGTGACGTTAGGAACATTACGAGAGAAACAATCAATGACATCGGACCTATCGATTTACTAATCGGGGGATCGCCTTGTAACGACCTGAGTCTCGCCAATCCTTATCGATTAGGACTGCACGGTAAACTGTCACAGTAAAGGAAATACATCTATACTCTACATGCGTAACCGTGTATATTGTATTACTGTCGTGCGTGGAAGAGGAAGAAAAACTGACCTACTTACGATTGGCTCTTGCAGATCCCAAAGGGACTGGTATACTCTTCTTTGAATACTGCCGCGTTTTGAAACTACTAAACGAGACGAACGGAGATCGTCAATGCTTCTGGCTCTTTGAAAATGTCGCGTCAATGCCGAGCAAATACAGACTGGAAATTAACGCGTAAGTCAGCAACTCTCTCCTGTCTCTTTTTTAGACTCGATTCTTAAATCGCAATGCATTCGTTCTCTATAGGCATCTCGGCCGAGAGCCCGATTTCGTAGATTCGGCAGACTTCTCCGCTCAGCACAGACCGAGGCTCTACTGGAGTAATCTGCCGATCGTCTCGCAGCACTCACTCGATACGCAAGACCTCCAGGACGTACTGACGCCAAACTGCAATCGACAGGCCCTCGTTAAAAAAATTCAAACCGTCACGACGAGAGTGAATTCTCTGAAGCAAGGTATATCCTCCTCATGATTCAAACATTATCTATGATATTTCACATTTTGCCATTTGCCATTTGCCATTTGCATCTCGATTGCGCAGGTAAAGCGCTTTGCAAGCCGGTGCTCATGAACAACAGGGAGGATTCAATATGGATAACTGAGCTCGAGGAGATATTTGGTTTTCCACGACATTTCACAGACGTGAAGAATTTATCGGTAACAAAACGGCAGAAATTAATTGGCAAATCTTGGAGCGTACAAACCCTTACCGCCATTTTACGTCCCCTACGCTACTTCTTCGAAATCACGGAAATCGAACCATAATTCATGCACAATCACGTACAAAAGGGCACACGCAGAGAAAATAAAAGTCTTGTTTTTTTCCTTGCGAATCCGGATTCTTTACTCGTGATCCAGAAGTTCTCCTCAATCCTAAACATTTTTCACATCACACACGATTCTCTCTACATCTCACCTATCACCTATCTTTCTTCGTGTTTTCGGCAAATCTTAAGGAGGATCTACTCTTCTGACTTATACGAAATAATCCTCTGCGTGGCTCACGACTCGTTGGCAACTCGTCTCGTCCTCCCGCGATGTACGGTGTCCTGATACAGTGCTCGAATGGAATCATCGCCATGGGAATTGTGCTAGAGCCCACAAGGCAATTGACAAATTGCAGGAGATGTGCAGAAAGAGGAGAGTTCAGGTAAATCTCTTCTCGGCCCATGTCAATTCCACGTACTATACCTGCCGTTAATGAGTAAAATAAACAATGATAGTCCAAAATCGATGAACGGTTATCGAAGTGAGAATAAACAAAAAAATTTGAATAACAATAAAAACAAGACTTCACAATCTTAAAAATGAAATAGTCTCACTAACCAAATCCATAACAGGTTGCTAGAGGCGCTCTTATTAACGCATTGGGGTAACCCGAATCACTCCGGCCTGGAAGTTCCTTGTCTACGTCAACGCCGCACAAAGCGACGATATTACCATTCATTGCGGCTAAAATATGCGACGGTGGCACGACAAGCCGCGTCAACGAAATGCTCACTGAGGAAAAGGGTACCCTATAACAAATAACAATCATTAATTCGTTAGCTTCTCAATCCGTTGCACAAGTAAATATTTTATCAGTATTTGTAATGCAGCCAATACTATAAGATACTGACGTGTATGGTGGCGTGCCGTTGATCGAAATGCTTTTCAATGAATGCTTCTCATAAAATCTGCAAGAAAGTCCAATTGCAAGTCTGAATGCATTCACTAAGAGGGAATGAAATTGAAAGATTACTTGAGAGACTTTTCCTGTGGCGTCTGCAAAATTTGCGCCAAATATGCCAGCATCGCGACATCTCGCTGTTGATGCGGTTCCATTTCCCACGACTCCCCAATGACGCTTCCTTCTCGCAACTCTGCTCGAGACTCCACCATATGCAGTTCGTATCGAAGGGGCTCCTGGTGAGGCTCTTCATCTTCAAGTTTTCCATCGATCCACGAATGATTCTGAAAGACAGGTACAATCTGCACGTTCGCTGACGCTTGTAATTCAATCTGCATGAAATAAAGAAATATTATCAACCGTGTCTGTACCTTGCGCCCGATAACATCGGCGTACAGTAGAGAGTCGAAATTCCTTTTCGATCTTGTTGAAATGATTTGCACGACGTCACTCGGTCGAACTAATCTGATGATGCGAACAATTATGTCCCAGCCCAATCCCTTACAAAATCCCATTGTGTTCACGAGAATTGGAAGACGAGAAAGCTCCGGACACTTGTTCAATTGATAAAGGAGCTTTTCCACAGCTTCGAGATAACGCGAAACACAACGAACAACGTTCACCTCACCGACATACAGCTGATAGAATGGTGTACGCAAATGACTGAAATTCGGCCCAATCAAAGCCTCCTCTAGCACGTTCAAAGAGATGCATCCTGCAGGTGTACATTCAGCCTGGCCAGGATCCAAATCCAATAAAACAACCGCCCTTCTTTCCGGAAGCAACTTGTTCACTAGATAGCGTACCGTTGTTGACTTTCCGACGCCTTTCCCACCAACTACCAAGCCGCAAGTTCTGTATCCAGATTGTAAGCGATTTGTCAATTTAATGGCTATGTCGTTCTCCCATCTTAATCCATTTTCTTCATGCAAGTGGAAAGAAGCCTGCAGTACTACCTCTGCTTTTTTTTGATTACTCAACGAATAATTTTTTTGAGGATCTTCTACAGTTGGAAATAGTTTGAATGGACACGATGAACTTAAGAACCTTGTAAGTTTATTTTCCAAGTTTTCCATCAAAACTAACGATCCTTCCCATTGATTTTCATTGATATCCCTTTCTAATGAGCTTATGACAGTATGATCGATGCCTTCTGTCTTAAGTAATTTGCAAATACTAGCCACAGTGCTTTCTGACTGTTGGTAAACAACTTCTATACCAACAAAATTATGTCCCCTTGGTGAATACACCTCAATTGGTATTGATGTTTTGCAAAGAGTTAAGCCACATATATCTATTGCTCCATGAATAGTCTGAATCTTGAGTTTTCCAATAAACTTAAGCATACATCCACGTTCTATAGCGACAAGTACTTTTTCTTTAGCAATATAAAAGCGAACCTTTTTACTCAAAATACTATGCTCTAACGAAGGCCCTTCTTTTAACTGAGCAATGACTTTTTCCAGCTTCTTATTCCCTTTATGATTAACCTCATTGTAATTATTGTAACTCGTGTCGTTTTGATTATCTTGCCAAATATTACAATGAGTTTGTAACTCATTTCTGCAATTATTAGTCCATATTACATTACCTTGTTCCTCTATGGATACCGATAAATTTTTATTAGACTTCACTAAGTTGCATGAAATATTATCATCCCCTTTTTTGGTCCTTGAATCCTCTGTTGTTAATGATATATTCTGTTCTGATAATGACACACAATGTGTTGACTGTGCTTCAACAATTATTGGAATTCCAAGATTAGTTATTCTTCTTGATGGCGCATAACTGGTTGTTCGAAGCTTTGAACTACTCACAGCCCTATTAGTTTGACGTTCTATTCGAGCGTTTCTAGTCTTCCAAGATCTTTCCGAACGCATGTCATTACGTTTTGAATTACGAAATTTGTAATGATCATTCTGTTCTGGCTGAATTAAAAATTGTGTTTCAACATTCGTTTCGCCAGGCAACTCATCGAATTCATTATATTCTCCTCTTTTGGTGCACAGTAGTTTTCTGAGAAAGAAAAGTCAAATACTTTTTGCATAAAGACATTCATACATTTCTCACAGTAGTACGAGAGTTATCAAAAACTATACACATGCATACACGCAGCAAAGCAGATACAATTACGTGTTTTGCTACTGTCGCGTACATTTAAAGAAAGGGTAACCTTAATCTAACCTAACTTAAAAATCAAACAAGGAAATGACTTACTTAGGACGTTTCTTATTTTTCTTACAACGATTTTTTGACATAAGCTTGACGGTTTGTTCCCTCCTGTACCCCGAATTGTTAATTTGGCACTTCATACTTCGAAACACCGCTACAAAACACGTGTAAGGCAGAAGAATACAGAACGGTCCAACCGTTCAAACAATAATATACGATATCTTATTTGCATATATTATTGGATGGTTCCAATTGGTTCCAATTAGTTCTGATGGTTCCATAGGATAATTCTAACGAGCGAAAGAAGCACCAATCAACAGACAGTGGTATAACGAAAACATCCGTAATTTTCAGAAACTGACCGAAATTCACAAAGCTCACCGAAGGTTACCAAAATTCAATCGAACATACTCGACGGATATACATATGTACTTATAATGCACACCATAAATATTTTTAAATTTAAAAAAGGGAATACGTTTCAAAATCCACTGTCAGTACTATGAGTATCGTCGATTGCCCCTCGAAGGGGGATGTAGCCGAAGATCTGGAAAGAACAAGATGATATCGTATCCCTATTTACCTGCACGCAACTGAGACTCAACAATACTCGTAATACCGCCAGTGAATTCAGCGAATTTTGAAACGTACGCATATACATACATATATAATAGTTAGACTGCGTTTATGCGGCGTCCTGGCATTTGAATACCTAACGAGGGCATAAATCACATAAAAGACAACGAGGATTAAAAAGCAGAAGTATACACTGCGATCTCATTCCAATTTAGTTGCTGGGTATAAGTTAAGCCAATATTGGGAAACGAATATTTTAAAGAGTCAGAATTTATGGCAAAATCGCCAGCGCGCAGAGTTTAAGAGGAAGAACCAATCACAAGCAAAAGTTGAATGGAATAAACTAATGGAGGTTGGTTGACCCTCTTTAATTATTGTATGATGTAAAAGTGGCGTAGATTGCACCGTACGCCTTGATACGCGCGTATTAAAGCACCTACATTCGCATGAAATCACATGAAATAGTTGAAAAGAGCTACTCGATACGAATGCTTTACTACGCGTATCAATCGCTCGGTGTAAAGCCAGTGTAAACTAGGCCATCAGCATCAAGAGCGCTCAGCGTCGGCAGCAGCGTCGGCATTGCAGTGTGTCGTCGTGGTGTCTGACGAACGTCGTTTATATGACAGCTACGTTTTATAAAGTTCGCAGGTATTGGACAGTCGATTATAGATCGAAGCAAAGTATTGTAATGACTGATAGTAACATCGACGTAATTTAATTGAAAGTGAGTAAGGCAAACTGAGAATCAAAAAACAATGGGAATTTAGCGCGAGTAAGGGCAGGGGAATGGATGGCGGCGAAGAAAGAGAGAAGGAAAGAAAGGGAGAGAGAGCGAGACCGAAAGCGACGGTCGTCGGCAAGCAGCGGCCAGTTTTCTTGGATTCTCGTGAACTTTCTTGGACAGTTACAAAAGTGGCCAAGGCGTGTTAACCAGTTAAGCCGAATTAGACATACGGTTGTCTTTAATTCGACTCGTTGAATGTATTTACGAGTTGAAAGCAATTAAACTCAGTAAAACGTCGAGTGTCGAACCCAGGACGCTCCCTGACGCTCAGAGACGCTCCACGCCTTCGTGCATACGCCAATGCGAGCCCTCGTCGCCACTGCTAGAAAATGGAGTTACCAGCAACGTATTGTTTGTGCGGGAATTCTTTCGACTCCGACCAATTTATGATTCAGTGTGATATTTGCAAAGAGTGGTATCATGGTGGGTAAGTGTAGCGATGATACAAAGCAGAACCAGGACGAAAGAAAAGACGACGCTGGAGTGTGATGTCCGAAAGAGTCAATTGCAAATAGATATTAACGTTATTTGATCGAATATATTTCATGACGAAGCCAACGGAAAAAAGAAAGCATTGTAAGGATTGTGATGAGAAAGCAAAGAATCTAGAAACAGAGAAAAGTTTGTTTGTGCTTGCTACAGTTTGGTGTTGCTTGCCGCTTCTTGCCACTGTCAGCGTCAACCAACGCTTCATCAGCGACAAGGCTTCTCGATTACTTTGGCAATAATACGTTCTCGTAGTTTGGCTCTCTCGCTGACTTGCACTCCAGCCACGTTTTTCTCGAGTAACGCGTTACGAATAATTGGACAGAGTTTTATGACAATTGTGGTAATACATAGAGAATAATAGCATAACATAACATAACCTTTTTCGAGAAAGTCGATTGTAGCGGCCTATGTGCGTCTTCGGGTAACCAAGGAGTTATGTTAACGCCATCATTCATTTCTATTCTGTTTTTCAAAGGTGTGTGGCTGTCAAAGATTACATGTCAATGGATTTGGACAAGTATCACTGTCCACGTTGTGAGACAACATGTGGACCTTCCCTCTGTGAGTTGTTTTCTATTCAACTACAATAATTATTTGACTATATCTGATACATGTGTGTAACCTCTACATTATTTGTATTATTCTCCTAGTGAAAATACGAATGAACTGGCATCGACATGATTACTTGGAGGGAAACGCAGACTCCAAGCCTGTACAAACTGGTACTCCTCTATTTATAAAAGAACTAAAATCACGTCACTTTCCTAAAGCAGATGAAGTGGTTAGACATGTGAGAGGCCAACAACTGACGTTACAATATCTACAGAGCAATGGATTTGAAGCTCCGATTGTTATCGATGGCAAAGATGGACTTGACATGACTGTGCCACCGCCAAATTTTAGTGTTTACGATGTAGAGAGTTACATTGGTGAGATGAGGACTGAATCAAGTAGTGTTTAAGGCATCTTAGTCTCGAGGAATTTATTGTGATAATTTTCATGTGGATATTTTAGGCGGAGATCGGGAAATGGATGTTATTGACGTAACAAGGCAAAGTAATGTACGAATGAAACTGAGAGATTTCGTCGAATACTACAATGATCCTTGTCGAACGAGGGTTTTCAATGTGATAAGCCTTGAATTTTCAAACACCAGGTATGTTCAATTAATTGTTTTGTGTGATTCATTACGCATAAGCAGGATATCTGAAATACTGAATAATCGTTGCAGTCTCTCCTCGATGGTCGAAGCGCCGTACATTGCACGCAAGCTTGACTGGGCAAATTCTGTTTGGCCGCGCGATTGGCCCGAAGACAGTGAATTGAAACGGCCAGAGGTGCAAAAATACTGCCTGATGGGAGTCAAAGATAGTTTCACTGATTTTCACATTGACTTTGGTGGCACATCCGTCTGGTATCACGTTTTGCGGGGAGAGAAAGTTTTTTACCTAGTTAAGCCATCGACAGCGAATTTACAATTGTACCAACATTGGATGTGTAGTTCGACTCAGAGCGAAACTTTTTTCGGAGATCAGGCTGACGCATGTTACAGATGTGTTATTAAGCAGGGGCAAACAATGATGATACCAACCGGATGGATTCACGCAGTTTTAACGCCAACGGACTCCTTGGTCTTTGGCGGTAATTTTGTTCACAGTCTCAACATTCCTATGCAAATACAGTAAGTCCTCATTTGTGGTTTTACACAGCAACAAAGAAACTTTGTAGAGTCAGTAGATAGGTACATGCCCGTTTATTTGCAGAGTTTACGAGCTGGAGAGAAAAATGAAGACTCCTACAAAATTTCAATACCCAGGGTTTGAGACCATAAATTGGTTCGCAGGAAAGAAACTACTCAAAGACCTTAAGGAGTTGAATAATGATGAGAAAAAGTGTCCAGCATATTTTCTACAAGGAGTTAAAGCTCTACTGGGAATCCTTAAGCAGTGGAATACTGATAAAGACGTGAGTGTCACTAGTTGTCGAAAAGTTTTTAGAAACAAGGGGAAACACTACGTGCATTTATGAAAGAGATGGGGATCCGACAAATCGTGAAAGACGAGGGCTTATTATAATACACGTGTATATTATTATTTTATTTTTTATTTTTCAGTACAATATGGTTAGTCGTAGCCAAATTCCAGAGACAATTAACAGTCCAAAGTTGCTGAAGGATCTGAGTAAAGAAATTCGTCACGCGGAACGGTACCTGATATCACTGAATCCTCCGAAACCAGAACGCGAAAGTAAGCGAAAGAAGAAAAAACCGTTAAATAAGGATTTCATTGATTACGACGTAGCCGATCGCATGGCCGCAAATCCATTTAAAGCAACATTGAAAGAAACGAATAAAATGCAAGAAGCCTCCATGTCAACCGAACTTTTGCCGGATACAAGACCGCCGTTGAAATTAACATTACCCAAATATGCGGGCTATTCCTATGCCAGTACGAATTTACCACCAGACGAAACTAGTGCCTCTGCGGCAGTCACCAGCGCTACCAGCAATTCGATAAACAATAATATCTCCAGTAGTAACAACAGTAACAGCAGTAGCAGTAACAGCAGTAATAGTGCTGGCGGCGTCGGCGGCGGTACTAGCGGCGGTAATGGCAGAAAGGTTAAATGTGTCGGTTTTTCGCAACAAAACAAACGAGCATCTAAACCGGGTAAGCAAAGTCCCACCGTCATTCGATTTAAGCTCGGCGACAATGAAGTCGTAAGAAGCACTCACGACAATATAAATAATTATGGAACATTCACAATGGATCACTCGGTCGAAACGCTAAGAGAATTAACGTGGAAACAAAGCTCCGTGTATGACTTTCACGACGGCAGTAACGAGAGTGATTATGGGGTTTTTACCATAGACGAAGCGCCGAAGCGCAAAAAATCCTCAAGGTCCAGCAGCCAGAAAAGGTGTAGACGCAATTACCAACCTGCTGCGGGTTCAACCGACGACGCCGATGTTCAGAGCGAGATACCAAAAAACGGTATCGAGGAATTACTTAAAGCTTCCGCGTACACGTTATCTTCGGCGACTGTTGCCAATCAAAGACTCGATGCCACTACGTACGTATTCGTTTCAATTGAATATTGTACTCACGGTAGCTATTATTAATTTGATTGTCAGCCGATTAACTACTGTTTCAGTCGCTCGTCTGCGATATTGTCAACGATGTCACAATTTGGTCAACCAGTCCCACCGCCAACGGGGTAAGCCATTTAGGAAATTTATATCCAAGTATTCGAGACATCGATCATTGTGTGCTTTCTTTCGTTCCTGGTCGTCTCACTCAACTTGCATTAGTCTGACCTTGTTTCATTCATTCTCACTGTTACTTCTTCCGTTCGACGCTATCATATCTGCCTGGATGTCAAGTAACACCACTCGTACCAACTGTCCCGTGAAAAATAACGAATAATAAGTGGAAAAGCAGAAAGTACAAGGAGACAAATGCGTTTTGTTGTCATTTTTGATTTTTTGGTGTCTTAGTATTTATAAATTGAAAACGGCCAGTTCTGGCAGGGCTTCTCCATCGACTCGGGAAGCCATCGCTGGGATGCTGTCGTTCAGCGAGCAGTGCTATTCGACGACGTCAGCCAGTCCCGTCAAGTTAAAAAAATTCGAAAAGGAGGACAAGAAGCTCCAGGACAACAACGACGACGACGACGACGACCACCTTATTGAGAACATCGATAAGGTTCATCAGGATGATGATTTCAGTAAGAAGGTCTTTACTTGCGATAGGCATCATTTGACAACGGAGTTATTTATTGTTGCACGTGCTGCATAGTATATCCAGCATTGGATGCGTCGGACGACGAAGAATATATTTTCAAACCTCGCGGAAAGAGACGAATCGACGAGGCCTGGAATCCCCGAGCCAGGGTCGGTCCTCTCTTGCCTAAGACTAATCGACCGGCGCGAGAAGGAGTGAAAAAGACGTCCGTGGAGAAGGGTCTTGAGGCTGCAGCGGCGAAACGAGCAAAACAGCCGGTATTTATGCACGAGAGCACACGCCCATGAGAACTCTGCATCCCCGTACCTTTTCTATTGACTTTTCTTTTGCTCATGAAGTGTTAAACTTAGTGATCTTAGTCGAAGGGGATGGGAGAATTCCTGGTTTGTAATTTCGCCTTCTTTGAAAAATAATGTACATATGTGTCTTTCCGTATTTCTTTCTCGTGGCCATTCATCTGGCAGCAAACATCGACAAAACGGACATACAATAAGCGAAGACAAAAGGGTTCGGTAATGAGATCAGAGGCTCCTCCGATCCCCGCAGACGGGGGCAATATCAAGATGAAAGCAACGTCTGACGGCATAATGAACATGGGTCTCGGCCTTGGTCTTGAACTTGACGTTGGCGCTAATCTTCCCACGGACGGTGTCGGTATAGACATTGGTGGATACGGCTCGATATTAACGAGTCCTAACAGACTGAAAGACGTCAAGGCAAAACTCGCAGCACCCGTCCCAGTTGGTAAGCCATCTGCCTCCTTCGTTTTTTAATTTTCTTCTTTCCTTGTTATTATTATTGTCATATCTATTTATTGAAACGTAAGTAATGTTTCAATCTGCGTGCATAGCACAGCTGTGCTGTTTGTAAATGATTTATTAAAAACGTGTCATTATTCCAGAGCGGAAACCAAAAAAGGGTATGAAAACGGCAAAACAACGCTTGGGAAAAATCTTGAAGCTTCATAAAATGATGCATTAATAGAACGCTTTAATTCAACTAAGAAACTAGCTTTAACTTTGTCGGATCAAAAAATCATCCCACTCTCATTTGTGTATAAAAAAAGAAGCTATGTAATAGGTGTATATTGTTGTGTAAATATATAAAAGATGAATCTTTTATAAACGATGAAAAACAAGCTGGTGAAAAGCAAAGTAATATTGTGAGCGAAAATAAAAGAAAAGAAGGTGGAGGCAATGAAAATAAATACGAACACAGGATGCATTATCAGATGTTTAGGGTATATATTTTATTTTGCAACAATGTTATCGATATTACGTGTTGTATTTTTATGCGCTTGTAAATTCGGGTGGCTTCGCGTAAATGTTCCAAAGTCTATCAAATGACTGCGCAAAATTCCATGAGCTCATCTGACGTCGTCGCGAATGTAATCGGCCCAAGTCTCAAGTCTTGTTTTCGTACAATTTGTGAAACGATTTTCTTTTCATTCATAATCTAACTTACTCAACAAGATTCCCCATAACCATGCGCACGTATTTATATACATACGTACATAAAATCATAGCGGGAATCATTTACGATTTTTACGGATGTCCTTCACGAATGATTACAAGCGTTTTCTTCCCTATATATTTATTTTGAGAGCCCTTTCATTGGTAGACTCGGAAGCACTGTCTCAGAATACATGTTCCTCCAACGTATGTCATTTATTACTTTTGACGCCAATATATGAAAAACAGTGTACCTAATTGTCTAAACCGTGCAAGATCTGAAAAGAATAAACCAGCATATAATTGATTAATTCTGTTTGAACACTATATGCTATGCGTATATCAATGACGCATACACATTTGAGTGTCGTGTGTGTTACTGTGTTTTCGTCGTGCGTAATCGAACTTCAACGAGGGTTAACCATTCATGAGCAACATTTAAAACGAATAAACAAGCGCGATTGGTTAGTTTCGTTTAAATCCTACATGATAGTATGTACGTACAAATTCTTACTGAGAATGTAGTAGCGCAGGTTTTTTTTGTCGCAGAGATATTTTTTAACGCGAACATTCTGGAATAACTAAAGTAGGGAAGCAATTTATAGCAGTGCGTTTGTGAACAGACTGTACCACAGAATATACCGTTTGGGAGCCGTGAGGAGCGCGCGCGTAGAAAATAACGTCGATGCGTAACGTGAGTCGTGACGGTCGTGACTCCGTAAGTCATTCGCAGGATTCATAGGATGGATGGGTTCGAGCACAATCAAGACCGTGGTGCGGTGTAGTGTTACTTAGTGCGGTGCAGTGCGCCCGAATAGTGAAGTACGTCAAATTTCAGTAAATAGTTCAGCACGGTGCAGTCGGTGTGGACTAAGGTTAACCACTAGGGAGGAAGTCGTCATCATCTCGTAGCTTTCATTGTCAGCTGTCATTAAGATTGTGCTCGTCTCGTCTGCGCCGACCTTATCACGGTTTTTTAAGGAATCGGAAACGATCCGCTGAAGAAGGCCGAGTGGTGTCAGTGTCATTTAGGCTCGTTCGTGCAAGTTTCACATTCTCGTTAGAGCAGAAAGGGAGAGACATCGAAGGAACTGCTGCAATTAACGTGTTCAAGGTAGGTGGCTCATAACGTGAATCAATAAGAACTCGTGAGAATGTCGTGATCCCTTGTAACGATCCTACGCAAAAGAAGAATTGCAACGAGTTCGAATATACTGAACCTCGTGGTACGTCATTCTGGACATTGCCATGATTTTGAGATTAGGTTAGGTTAGGTCGTTCTTGGCTCCGCGACACCGACATGACGATCCATTCACATCTGTCTCGTCGCAAACTGTATTGGTAACTATATAAGACGTACAACTCACAGGTATTAAGCTGTCTCGTTTTAACAGACTCCTCCAAATTACATGTTCTTTGCCTGAAATAATGTCTTCAGAAGATTTCTTTCGAGACGTAAGAAACCTATATACCTAAGAATCTTGAAAATTTTCTTTTTTTTCTTATATTTGTTCTCATAATATCGTTGGTAAAAATGCGCCTTCTTCCCCAATTTTTTTATTATCAACTTATCACGGCAAGCAATGAAGTACTATATGGATACGTATAATTGCAATTACCGGCGCAATGGTTATTATTTGTAGAAAAATGAATTTCTAATGACAACCACTACCCTTTCGAATTGTTACCGTTGTTACTAGAATTTTTCGTTATCCAACCACTATTGTTCTAGCAATCATTTTTCCCTGCATGTAAAACTTAAGAGTTTCTGTACTCGCTGCAAGAGAAAGAAAGAGCATCTCATGAGTATGATGCGCCTCTAACCTATCCTTGACCTTTTAACTCTAGAATATTCGTATTATTGTTCTATGTTTGTTATTACGTCTTCTGTACTAAATAAAAAATTCCCTTTTCTACATCCGCGAACTACGAAATAGTCTAAACATTTGCAAAGCGTATTGTCGCTAAACGAGATATTTCTCATTGTCAGTTTTCTAACAGTGCTTCGGAAATATCTTTGAAGCTGTTAGATATATAAGAAAATCCAAAAAACATTGAATGCGACTGTTTTACAAATGGACAAAAAACTCAACTAAATAGAGCATAAAAATGCAGCGTATTTAAAAAAAAAAGTTCTATAAAAAATCCCTCAAATCCTACATTTTCTCTGAGGGCTCGGGGTGTCTAATGTAGATATCAAGAGTTTGTTATTAGGCCTAAGATGAAGACGATTTAAAAGGCGCATTCCATTATCGAACCGCAACTGGATATTGATAGAGGAAAAATTCACTTTGAAATTGTAATAGTGTCTCAATGTGTGGGTGGTTGCTAACGTTCCACAAGCAGAAACAGGTGTGGCTAACATTTGAAAACACTAGAATTGATTTGTCAAATTACTTTGACGCCAGAGTGATGCTGATTATTTGGCAAGGGGCTCGACGTTGCCTGCCTTGCACCGGGCAGCGTAGCGCCAACTCCACCGTCGCCATCAACGCGAACACTAGTCCTGCTACAGGCATCGCCGCCCTCAACACTTTTAATATTACCACCGCAGCCACATTCGCCGCATCCGCCACATCCGTCATCTCCGCCACTTCCGCCACCGCTGACAGCGCCGTCACTGCCGCAGTTCCAAGGATCACCAATCAGCAAAAATATCGTCTCCGTGGGGCAATCGCAGAGAAACTCAAACGTTTTCGTCTCCTTGGAACTCGGTGAGTTGACGTCACAGTTCTCTTCAGTTTTCGCCAGCTACTTTCACTATGTCTATTCTCCCATCTCTGCATGTGCATTTCCTAAACCAAAACAATGATGGTTCCTTTTCCAGATGGCGATCATTCATACCGAATATCCAATGTCCATAATCATCGATTCGAAATTAACGTGCGATATATAAAATAAAAAGAAATATTGACGTCGTAATCTCCGTAACTTTTGGCTGTTCAATTAAACTTTTAATATAATAAGCATATATTCTATATTGCAGTTATTCGATGAAAGCCATTATGGTCACGCTGTTACTTCTGAACGATGCTCTATCTCTAAAGTAACATTTTTATAACGTATTTTTAGTCGAAGAATGCGTGGACACGTATTTCTGCACATTCTTCTGTCCTCCTACATGTTCGAGTGATTTCTAGTGAAGAATGAACCGATTCCGAATGACACAAAGAGGCTATCGAGTCTACGGCTCGATAAAATGAGCAGCTGTTTTTTGAATGCGCTGCTCTACTGATCTTGGATAGGTATACCGAGCTATCTAATCATTTGGGCATATTGCGCATTGGATCCTTGCAGATAACAGACGGTCAAGTACTAGATGATGGAACGAAAAATAATTTGAGCCAAGTTTTACTGACAATGAGTTTACGTATTGAGAAGTTCATCGTTCGGTGTCCGTCATCTATTTTCCAGAAAAATTTGTGATAACAGAGGAAAGGGCGTCTATATGCCTGTGGAGGTAAACTAATACTATTACGGCATTCTATCAAGTATTGCAGTTGACGTTTGAGAAATCTTTGAACCTTGTGCACACTTGGCGTGGAAACCAGTTGATGCCAGATCATTGGATTCCGATCCACTAAGTAAAGCACAAGCGTCGTTGGGAAGCGAAAGACGCTAAAAATTTTGCAAAAAAAGACGGTTCGTGATACACTCGGTAAGCGAGCGGTAGGCCACACGGGAGCACCAGAAACCGCGACCGAAACAAGCGGTGTCTTTCTTCAAACTATTTCTCGACTTTTTTCTCCCCACCAGTCGTCTTTCTCGGCGGTCACCGACGCCACCGTCGTGGTCGTCATCCCAATCGGCATCGGGCACTACCAACACGCCAGCACCACGAACACTGCCAACCTGAGGACATTAGCGCCGCGGGGAGAATTGGTGCGAGCGGTGCGATCGGTGCGAGCGGTGCGAGCGGTGCGAGCCACCCATCGGACGATCGCGGAGACCAAGAAGACAGAGGCGCAAGCATTATCATCAGAGCCCAGCAGCATCGTACTTGGCACTGGTCACGTATGTAGAATGGCGAACGTACGCCAGCGCCTGTCTTCTGCTCGACTGCCGTCCGAACGCAATAGATAGTTCGTGATATCTGCTTCGTAATTTCATAGATGACACGCCACATTAGTAAAGGTATGATCGTGCACCTATGTGAGAGTTCTAGTTTTCAAACGGTGAATACAGTGAATACAGTGAATAGAGTGAAATAGTGAAATAGTGAATTACGAAATAATTATATAGTGAATTAATTCGACTCCGGATAATTACTGGAGAATATAGTAAAAGCGCAAAGAAAGGAGAAGGAAAAAAAGGTTGGTACACAGTTCCTGATTGCCACTGAGAAATAATTTCTCTCTCTCTCTCTCGCAAAAAATATCGCGTCATGCTCATACTTCATGCACGACCCATATATATTGATATTTTATTAACTTTATTCGTCTCGTGAGAAATCATGCAGAGATTCCCATTCTTGCAGAAACACTCGACACGTGCGTCACTTTGTCAGTCTCTTGATTAGTTTATCCATCGTCCATAACGCTGAGCGTGACGAGAGGTCTTGGATGGGGGGTGGGGGGGCAGGACGATTCACAATATTTTAAAAGCAACGATTGATCGAGACTCGTCCGCGATGTAAAGTTTTACCTTTTTCATTGGCTTATGTAACATGAACGCTATTTACGTAAGAAAGCTCGACGACGACGACGACAACAGAATAACTGTTATTAATACTACAACTCTTACCATTAGAATAATATTTTTTTAAATAGTTTTTATTAGTTTCACAGTGATTGAGGATATTGGAAGTGACGGGGGCGGGGGGGATAAAAAATTAACAAAGCCTACCATAACGGAGAGCAATTTCGAATATTTTTCAACAGCCTAGATTTGAAAAAAATGTAACAAGCGAATAGAATTCTCGTCGATATGTCGATTTTTAAGCATGGTGCACTAGTTGCTCGATAAGGAAACTCAGAGCCGAAATTAGCCTTGACAATTTGCTGAGCTGTCGGTTCTTTTCGTTCCCCCGTCTGTCCTCGGCCTCCTCGAATTCCATCGCCACTCGACGTTCCATTAATCCGAAGCGACTCGAAATAGTGAAAACTAATAACAACGCTTTCTACAGTAGAAGAACTAGATTCTTTTGGGCAGATCCAGCTGTGGCTGTGCGAAATTATCACAATTGAAACGGAGCCAAGCAAGACGGAATATCGAAGTTACATGGCCGACAGCCCCGGCTATAATTGGATGACGTGCCGTCAAAAGCAAGCCATTTACCTTTTTCTTCCAGTCTCAGAATCAGAATCAGTTTAACTTCAAGTCAACCGACAGGATTGCTGCTCTCAATGAGCGTCAGCGACTCATTCTTGTATAGAACGATCGTTCGTTACTGCCTCTCGTCGTCCTCGTCCTGATCCGCGTCCAGATCCCCACGACCACAGCGTTTACGCTTTTAGATAAGATGAAGACGACAGGAAAAGAAATAAGGATGGCATGCATTTGGCACTGGGTGACAAGTTGACCATCGAAGAGCACGGGGGGTACAGTGCGTACTCCTCAAAGGTGTGGTTTTTTCATTTGCGGGATTTGAAGCGTTGAAAATTCCTCCTGCGAGAGAGAGAGAGAGAGAGAGAGAGAGAGAGAGAGAGAGAGAGAGGATGTGCTTATCGTACTGGCCGTACTGGCGAACGATCGAGTCTTTATTGGCTGAATTGGTAGGCGGTGACGTCGACTCGCTGCCCGATTGGTTCGACCGGTTGTGCAACGAGAGGCTCGTCTGGAACAGGTTCTCAACTGGCAGCTAGCGCCGATCTGTCCAATCAGAATTGCTTTTTGTCGCCTTTCGGAATTTTCTTTTAACCCTCAATTACCCATGTGCGTCCTTATAGACTTCACGTCAATATTACGTTCAGCACTCGCGTCGAATTTTCTATCTACGTGAGTTTTTGATAAACTAAAAAATTTATTGCGTAATTATTATTTGATCACCTAGTCGACAAATTCATTTAAACCAATTTTAAGAGGCGAGCAAGGTAAGGCCACTTTCGAGCTATTCCATTCGTCGCAATGGCCTTTCCAATTCGGTTTCGTAGATGGAGGTTATTTAATTTCCTTAACCTCCCTGGAGCGAAGATTAAAAAGCAATGCATGGCGTGTGCCGAGCGGAAGTAAATATGTCAAATGTGCAGCGAAGAACGTTCGAGAATTTAAATGTTGATCTTTATCGTGACGTATGTGTATGTAGGTACAGCCTAAGGTGTTCAATGAGGTCGCCTCAAAATGGTTTACTCGCACTTTTACTTTTGCCACTGACCCATAACCCAGTGTTCGAGATTTCCTTGTCAAGTTGTGCGAGAGGAAGGAGGAGGAGGAGGAGGGGCGGGGGGGGCATTGGGATCTGATTAGACTATCTCTTGTTACGCACTGCTGATTATCCTTGGACCACCTTGGACCGATGCCACTTAGCAGAGTGTCGAGTCTGCGAAATACATGCGGATATTTTGGAGGACTCCGTTGGCTCTTGGGACGACTGTGGAAGGAGGGGGGG
>NW_014333085.1:429752-436261 GCF_000341935.2 Cephus cinctus | reverse complement strand
GGGGGGCGTCGTTTCAGAATCCATCGTCTCTGACGTCAACTCTACGCGATGGAACTATCCACGTTGCGTAGTTTTGCTTAATGATTTTATTTGTCAAGCGCTCCTACGATTCCCCTTCGTAATGCAGTAGACGACCGATTGATCCTGAACCCGCGCTAACTAAATATCCCTGAACATTCGTTGGCCTTTTGCCAAACGTATTTGGGACAAGTCAAGAACATTGAAACATGGTTAAGCCTTGAAAAATGGCTGAAACCTTTTTCTACCGATTCTACCAATAACTGTGTAAAGCAGTAATAAGCTTCGATAACGATGACTCCATTTATTCATGTGTAACAACACCTTCGGCTGTGTTCCCAGAATTTATCGACCGTGCTCGGCATTCTTAAGTTGACACGTCCAAGATTCCTGCAATACCGACGTCTGATACGGCCGGTTAACCTCACTCGAGCACAGTGCTCCCTCTGCTTCGTCTCGGCTGAAAGCTTCTCGCTGTCACTAATAAAAAAAAAGACTGAAGTCACTGACGACGTCACGATCATCCTGCGATCTGCCGGTACTGACAATTTCGTTGCTAACTGTGAGTAACTACTGGGAGCGAGATTCGCAATGGAAGAATCCCAATTATACATGGGGCAACTCCACGCGGAATAAGAGAAGATCGCACTCGGGTATATCTCTTGAAGTAATTGAGATATCGATATTTACCGCTCTTCAATTTTTGTTTGTTTCTCGGTCTAGAGATAACTGTATGTACTGCCCTCCCCACTTGCCATTAAAAAGTTCCATGTCGTGTAAACTATAGCAGCTAGCGCAAGGAGCCTCATTCGCTATTTTGTTCCTGGTAAAAAAAAATAAAACCATACACAGTTGTCAAAGCAAGAAACCGGAGAAATGGCAATCCGCCCTTATTCCGTGCAAGGTTGGCCCGTGTAGAGTTTTACGTGTGAAACTGGGCCCTACTCTTTCGAAATGTATATGTATATCCCCCGAACAACACGCTTTCAAGGTTTACTTTCAAAGGTACCTTAAGGCGCTTGCTACCGATTTCTTTCGGGAAAAAATCCTATTATTTGAGATCTCGGGATACACCGCATTGCCGGATAGCAGTTTCATTTCCAACGTCGTACGAAAGTGTTTTCGCCACTTAAATGGACAATTTTATCTCGCACCTGTGAGAGAGTCAATTCGTTTGTAAGCTTTGAGGCGCTTTCACAGCTTCGTCTGCCAAGCTGCACTTATGTCATGTACTTTGTGCTCTTTACGATCTCCCCAGTCATGCGAAATGTGTACATAACATTGGTATGTCATTCTTAAGGGTCACTTGGCATTTGTTCTTCGACCGTTTGGCAGTTTTGACATCTGGTTTCAACAGCTGCGCGTTCAGCGGAAATAACGCTGAGGAAGCAAACGCGTTCGATCGGTCGAATTCTTGAACTGTTGTGTAGGATTTACGATCAAATGACCAATCAAACACGCATGCTTACATGCTCTCTCTGCACTGTTTCTCCTGAGTCGAGTTGAAACCGTCGAGTGATCGGTAGACCTTGTACGACCGTATCGAAATTATTCTCGTTAAAAGAAATAGTAAGTGAGCAGCACGAACATGACAGACGTTTTATTTAAAAGCGCGATTGACAAGACATCCGGCACGTCAGAAATCATTTTCACGACGATTAATCGGGAATTCAAGGAGAAATTAAACCTGAAGGTTCGGATGCCAGATCTGTCACAGGTCACCATTTTTGGATTTTCGGACATCAATTTGTCCTACAGCTTCGAAATCATGAGAATAAGCAGCTCGCGTTATTGACGATTTTCATGACTGACTCCATAAGGTTCGAGCGTGCATAATGTTTCACGTAAGACAATCTAACGTGAGTGGGAAATAAGGAGGAAAATGCACGTTAAATTTAACCTTGCGCTTGCTCGAATGATTGTTGGCCAAATTTCCGGTTCTCTTGACTCCTAGCGACTCAGAGGAGACTTTAGTTTGAGAAGTTTGTAGTTACCAATGTGACGCGTAGTGTGCTCGTTCGCTGTGCGCATTGCGCTTATCCACCGAGTCAGCAAAGTGGCTAAGTGGCTCATGAAGAGGCACATAGTTTCGTGTGGTCGATACAAGAAACGTCCTGGCTGGATCGTCGGTTACCGACGGAGTTGCCGACTTGGCTCAGCCTCTCAGGCGCCCTCAAGACTCCAGGCACTTTGTGCCAGAGCCTGGAGCGATGGCAGGACAGACGCGCGAACACGTATTTCACGTGGACGCATCGACGATCACAAGTTTTTCCTATGAGGAGAGTAGCATGTAAGGACGAACAGTAGCAGCCGCGCGCGAGCAACGTTCGAGCCTGGAAAAGTACAGAAGTGCCTGTTCAGAGGACAGGAGATGGAAGGTGCATAAGAGGTAGCATCGAGAGTGCTGTGAATCTATTATAGTTAATCGGTTGAAATTTATCATAATGGGATTTTAATTAGCCTTCCGCTTGTCACTAAGTTATTCGCCTTTGTCTTTGAGATTTATTTCTGATTTAGCAAAATGAACTGCGACCGAGCAAGCCAAAGTGCAGTCGAACCGGTCGAACAGGCCTTATCGGTTCGCTTGCGACCTTGACTTTATCCTGGCCATGTAAATTCTGCAGTTTCTCTACATTCGAATGAAGTACGTTTATCCTCCTACATTTTCATGTCGCATTACGTTTTTCCCGTACAAAAACGATAATCAATAGTAGAAACATTTGAGAATTTTTCAATCGGCTCAATGCATTAAATATTTAACTTTTTTCCACACGTGCTTCATGTACGCGAAAAAGTACGAGCACCGGAAGCGGTTCGATACGTTTTATATCTTTTTTTTTACGAGAAGACGCTACCGCACGACTCGCCAAAGATTAGCACACCTCAATCCTACGATACTTGGTGGGCGATTGCGTCACGAAAGAGGTCAACTCGTTGCTATGTAAACTACAAGAGATTAGGCGTACAGACGAAAATCCAAAGGAACGAATCAGAGAACGAATGGTCGCGTTCTCCCCGGTAGCTTCGGCCCATCCTTTTCCTAAGAATATGGCTCTGGCTATTTCTTTTCCAAATTCCGACTGCTCTTTACTCGCAGTGATAGTATTTTGCCCGTGTTGCATTCTTTTTCATTAGTGTATCCAGTTTATTGGATTTTCAAGTAATTACGTAACGCATTTACTGATGGTAGCTGCACAGCCCATGCACAGCCCATGCACAGAACTCAGTCCTTAACGTATCTCTCAGGAGTGTGGAATACAGCGCATATCGCATCTAGACATACTGTTTGCTGACGCGCGACGTACCTTGAGTTATGTAATTCTCATAAAAACTTGGCCTTGGATTATAGTTCTCTATAGTCTCGAGAGTCCTAGGTAACGTAATACGCGAGTACGTTTGCGCTGTACTGACAATTGCGCGGTATTTTCCTGACTGCTTAACATAGGTGGCACACACCGAGCCATGGACGATCGTATGTGCTCCTACGTTTGACTCGTGCTGTGCGCGCGTCACGACCTGTCTGGCGGCGGCAGCGGCGATGGCGGCGACGATGGCGGCGCTCGCGTCAACTAGAAGAGACTCGTTAACGGGTGGTGCCTGTCACAGTCCGAAATAACTCCGAAGGATGGGGTGGTGGTGGACACGCTCGGGCTCCGAAGAGTTTCCCTTGACGTTGAGCTCGTGACGCAGAGACGGAGAGCAGCTCCTATATTAATAAGTACGAATTACTAGAAACTCGAAAGCGGGGCTCTCGGTTCTCGGTTCTCGAGCGGCTTCGAGCAAGAAATCCTCCATGGGGTCCAAGTCTATGGCGAAAGACCAGAACAATCGAATAGAAATTTCGACGTATCGATTCTAAGGGTCGACCGTCCGCCAGACTTTCCCGGCGCACGAGGATTTATTGTTAGCGGCGCAGTCACTCGAACGACCGTTGCGAAATAATAGTTGGTCCGTTCGAATGCTGCAAACAAAAAATGACGCAAAGACAGTTCGAGCTTTTAGGTGGGGCGATTCGACAGATACGCGTCTCCGTTCTGATGGATAATACAAAAATCTAAAGAACAGTCGTGCGGATGAAGAAGATCAGGAAGATCGAGAGAGAGAGAGAGAGAGAGAGAGTGATTCCTGGCGATGCTATGTATTTGCGCACTAGCAATGGCCTGTTTTTTAAAAGAGGAATATTCAGTAAGAAGGCAGCAGCAGCCGAGTTGGTTCTGCGATTGAAATCAAATCAATGGGTCGGTTAATTGCAGGCAGTTGATGCGTTTCGCTTGAATAAGCCCGGACGAAGCACACGAGGCCCAGAAACTTCCGGCGGTAGCGAGGGAGAGAGAGAGAGAGAGCCCTCGTCTCTCCTCGCCTCTCCTTTCCCTGTAACTCAGAATGTAAGAGAGTTATGACTAACGAGACAAGACGTAAGCGGTCGATTGCGCAAACGACACTTTTTTTTTATCTCATTCAATCCCAGCTTCATTAGGAATTGTTCGAATAATTGCCCGATGCAGAAAGAAGCAATTAGTAGCTGGTTGGTAGCATCGCAATCCTCTCTAATGGGATTCCGTATTAATATTGATCGGTTTTTCAGTTGCCCTTGCGTCTCTATGAGCGCATACGATAAGAATACGTGGACAACTGATACTTTAGGTTTGCTGCTGGTTCGCTAATGAAACCCATAAGGACAAAGTGCCTGGTGAGCGTGTTAAACTGTCTGCGCGCTGTACAATGCTCCCTTACGCTCCTGAGCCCTACGTACGACCCATTTCCAGCTAAAAATAACCAATAGAATGATTGTACTTGAAACGTCCCTGATTATGACAATGCAAACCTCCTCGAGTGACGAGTTGGTAATAGTGAACGCCAACAACGCATTACCATTCGTGTCGCATCCCGTTTCTCTCTCCCCCCTTGACGTTCTTCGCTAATTCTCGATCGTTGTCTCATCTCGTTTCGGCGCGACTAAATCACCAATTTAACGCACAGCCCGTAGTACTTTCTCCCTCGCGTGCTGCAATTTCAAAAATTTCCTCTTGCGTTCAACTCGAGGAATTAGATCGCGACTCGAACGATGAGTCGATTCCGATCGAGACAGAAATACCTTATAGTTAAGAAAACGTTGAACGGGCCAATTATTTGTGGAATCTTGTAAATTGACATAGCAGGTTCAGATATTAATCGTAGGGACTTGTTGGGTGGCCACAGCGTCCTTAAGGACAAAAGGTGCGGGAGCGAACGGCTGTACCGGACGATTCCTTCTGCGATGCCCCGAATATTAAAGGAATCCGCAATATTTGTGCTTTTGCTATTAATGAATTTCAGGATAACGTTTATTTCAGGATAAAATTTATACGTTATGTCTTTAATTATAACTCAGGTACGAGCTACGCTAAATTTTGGTGATTTGCCCTGTAGCCCGGGAGACAGAGGTTCAAAATCAGTGTCCGTTCGGTTAGTATATGTAAATGTTAGATATATTGATTTCCATGCAGGGAATCTTAATGACTTGTGACCCGGAAGGTAAACTTTTTTTTATACTATTTTCATTATGATTCATTTTTGAATCTTCAAAAGTTAATATGTCCTAAATGACTCTCTAACGTATAAAAATGCCTGTTACTATTATACGATGCTCGAACCGTCTTCTCGACGCATAGAGTATTCGGGATTAGGTCAGTGATCACCTCAGAGAAGGTCAGAGCGCTCGAAGAGCTCTAAATTTGTAGCTGACACTCGGAAACTCTCTCGAAGAAAAATTGTGCTTTTCCTTCCTCCTCTCAGACTAGTTTTTAACGTTAGACAAATGAAGATTGGAAAGGTAAGAAAAAATCGAATAAACAGTTCGTTGCTTTCGAAGTTCAACGACACGCATCAGTTTCGAATGATTAACTTTTGCCCGACGTACGGGAGGTTTTTATAGCCGAGCTAGGATAAGGCCGAAAGGAATTGTGGGCAAGATGACGGAACGAGGAAGAGAGAGAGAGAGAGAGAGAGAGAGAGAGAGCCAAGAGATTTACATAACGTCTTACGGGACTGGACCGAAAATATTCCACTGACTGGCAACCGCGTTCAGGCGCAAACGCTCCTACATGCAAATACGCTGGCCCGAATCATTGATTAACAAAAAAAAACCTGTTTGAATTTGGCCAAAGGGCAAATGTCATTTTTTCAAGTGGCATAGGTTAGACGATCGTTTCTCGCTGCACGGCAGTTAAACATTTATTGGATTATTCTAGTCCCGAGTGGGGGACGATTGCTCATCACTTTTCCATCATTTTTTGTCTTTGATAGCTTGCGTGACTCCCGTGACTCCCGTGACTCTGAGATGACATTGCTTGACGCATCGAGTATTGCAGCTGGCCAGCTGATCGGGCGTTTGGCTCAGCTGACTGCCATTTTTACATTGTTCGATTCGTCCTCAGCGTCACCGTTCTGCTTCTGCCGTGTCGCTCTTCTTTCCTGCGTGACGCAACGTCCTCCCCCTTCCCCCCCCCCCC
>NW_014333085.1:396754-429663 GCF_000341935.2 Cephus cinctus | reverse complement strand
CCCCCCCCCCCCAGACTCAATGAATGGACTATCGTTAACCTATATGTTGTTCAGGTCTGGAAACTAGGTAATCTTACGATAGACGCAAATGCGCGCCCTAGTTTAGCTTCATAATTGTTTTTCGCTAGAAGACCGACGGTGCATCAAGATTCGTGGAAACAGGCAAGAGATATCCTCTGCTCGGGCTCCTCTGCCCGGTACACGATTTGGCTGAAACGTTCAAGAATCGCCATGTAGACTGTCGAGCCGAATGAGCGCGCGACTGCACTATCGAGTGATTGGACAAGGGAAGAAGGAAAAACCGATCGTTCTCTTGTCATCGTAGACTCCTTTTGTTTATTTGTCCGACCATGAGTCTGTCGAGCATCTCGCGGAACGTTCGTCTACGCCGTCAGCGCCATCTACGCGACAAAAGATCCTCCGCGCTCTCAAGTGCAATAAGCCACAGAACGCGACCGACTCCGAGGTGCTTGCCCGCCCGCCTGTTCCTATTTACGTCGCTGCTTATTTTTCGCGGCCTTGAGAGATGTTTTTTTTTCGGGCAGTACGTGCCATTATACGTAGGGCAGTACGTACGTACCTATCACCTCGTAACACGTGCATCGTATTAGCGACCCAGGACGCCTTTTCGTCGATCCGACGGGGTAGGAGCCAGTTCGAGCGTTTGTGTCAGCCGAATGTCTGTAACTTAAGGTGGCAAGGCGAAAGTTTGAAATCGCAGGACACGCGGAGCGAGACCAGCCGTTGGCTCAAGACTGGGCTGGCTTGTCTTTTCTCGAGAACCCGGATGGTTGCCGGACGACGGTCAGTGGCACTTCGGTCATTGCCACTTTGACACGAAATCGAGGAAAATGCGCGAGGTCGCCCAGTGGCCAAGAGGGTTGCTCGGTTGCTCGGTTGCTCGGTTTACCGCAAGCGATGTCAGGTGAGTCGAGAATCGGAACGGAGGTCTGACGTAGTTTTCGACCAACCAGATCGCAAAGATCAGGAGGCGCGGTCGGCCAATGACGCTCTACTCTGTCATCGCGAGGACTCCCGGTGGTCGCGTAACCGCGTGATACGTTTTGAAAAGCAGCCTCCCTTCGTCAGGCTCCTTCAGTCGTATTGCGGATAGAGCGAACGGTGCACGTGCCGCCGCCACTTGCACCGCCACTTCCAGCGCCACTTCCACCGCCACTTCCAGCTACCACTTCCAGCTGCCACTTCCAACTGCCGCGGTACCAGCTGGCTCAAGATCGCGAGTCGCACAGTGATGCTTGCCGTGTCTTCTGCTTCTTCTCCCTTCGACGAGTAGTCACCTTCCTCCTCTTCCTATCTTTTCTCTGGTTCTCCAGCCTCCTCTCCTCCTTCTTCCGACGTTCCTCCCCCGTATCCACAGAAGCCCGCCTTTTCACCGGCTGCCTCCAAAGAGACACTCGACTCTCGATCGACGTCGATCCCACCGCAGCACTACACTGCCTCAACCGCCAGCGCGAACCTCGGAGAATCAAGAAACACGGCAGAGAGTCATTCGCGTCAGTACTTTGGGAAATTCGAGGCGTTACGGGTCGAGCTGTCGGACCTGTTGCTCCTGCTGTTGCTCCTGCTCCTTCTCCCGGACGTCCGCCCAATTTTTACTTGTGAAGTAACAAAGTTCCGAATAACATCGAGCTGCAACGGCGGCAGGTACGACGAATTGACAACTTCCGCCTACCCGTTCGCCTGTCCTACACTCGACGTTCTTCGTACAGTTTGAAGAACGTAGATTCCCCCGCGAGTGAGTATAGGATATAGATTCACGCGACGGTTCGACCTGTTTAATCGGATTAAAGAAGAAACCTCAGGTGACCTCAGGAGGAAGAGAAATCTATTGGAGTTCTAATTCGGTTGAGAAAAACAAAAATGTGCATCAGTCTCATTTAGCCAGCTAAGTTTGTCCGTTGAGCGAGAATAGCGAACGAGAGGAGTCGGAAGGAGTGTGCTGCCCTGCGCAATTCTCGTTATCGTCCGTCGAAGGAGCAAGGACTTTGGGCTTTTGGCTTTCCGACTGGCAGGTAGAGGTTTACGGGTATCCCCGTAAAAATCCCATTGCGCGTTTACTCGTGAGCGCGCCAGGCGCACGTGTCACATAGAGCAGTACCGGTTGCAACACGGATACCGAATAATATTCGCTGCACATTCGTGTCTTGGAAATTTTCTTTAAATTGTTGTTACGATCAAATTTGTTCCTTGCTTCGCTTGAGCTTTTTATTTTGGTCTATTCACTCGACAGGTTGACCCTCTTGTTTTGTTCGTTCGCTCGTTCGCTCGTTCGCTCGTTCGTTGATTCGTTCGTTCACCGCGCGACGACAACGCAAATGCCCCACTATATTTAGATCGCGTAACGAAGCGTTAAGTAGCGATTGACCTTGCCTCTTCCCTTCGCCACAGCCGAGACATTCTTCGAAACGAAGGAAGATCCCACGAGGAGCGGCGAGCGGCGAGCGGCGAGCGGCGAGCGGCCAGTGGCGAATAGCGCGCATCCGTCGAATGTGCAGCAGTCGCGCGCTACGCCGCCTCTTGCAACGTGCAAACGTTCTCATCGTCTTTTTCTTATGCTTCTTGTTTCAGGGAAGATGCGAGCTTGCTTCCGGAGCTGAAGCCGTCGCGCAGACTTGCCAAGTCGGAAGCTCCGCGCCCGAGGGCTATTGACAAAAAGTAAGGAATACAACACAACCCCGCCGCCTCCTCGTACGTTGCCTTCTCGACCTGCGTTGCTCTCGACCCGCGAAACGCGGGACGCGCAGATTTTTCGACAAAACAGAATTCAAAAGAGTCCGGGAAAAGCGTGAGAAAGGGCAGGGAAGAAGCCGGAAGAGAAGAGAAGAAGAGCAAGAATTTTTTGGAATATACCAAGTAGAGAGAGAGAAAGAGAGAGAGAGAGAGAGAGAGAGAGAGAGAGAGAGAGAGAGAGAGAGAGAGAGAGAGAGTGACGAGTAGGGAGATATAGAAGGTGTGCGTGTGCGTGTGCGTCTGCCTGCGTGTACGTTTGTACGAGTGCGCGGGTGCGAGAGCTAGAGAGCTAGAGAGAGAGAGAGAGACAGTCGTGCGCGAAGGACAAGAATAACGAAAAGAGGAGCGAAGAGGAGAGGAGAGGAGAGGTTAAAAGTAAAAATGATGTTGTCGAGAATCATTTCGGCCGTCCTACCACTACGGGCAATTGCGTTCTTCACGATCTTCACGATCTTGACGATCTTCACGCTAGAGGATTTAGTCGCTGCAGACAGCACAGCCGATTCCACGACTCGTCCACCCCCGTGTGTTAGGTAAGTACGTCACTATCATCGCATCCTTCGTCACCACTTGCACCGACATTAAATCGATCTTCTCCGATCGGTCTCTAGTTCCTATTGGGTTCTAGGATGGGTCCCTTCAAATTTATCGATCGCCATCGATACCCGCGTCCCTCAGATATATCGGATTGAAATATTTGGAAAATTCTAAAATTTTAATATTCTTTACCGACTCCCCATATCTTCCACATTACTTAATCTATAAGCCGAGGGATCTTTTATCGTTTAACGACCGGCATTAAAGATTCTTTTAAATATTGTCTAATTACCATAGAGCGAATAGAGGGAGCTCGTTAACTCTGAGGCACGTGGGCGTGGCAGCGTCTCGTTCAAGGTATTTCGCTGAAACGTCGTTTTCCCTCCTGTGTTATCACTTGGAGACAGGAAGGATCGTCATCGTTACGATAACAACGGCATTGACGTTAGTCAATTGCGCGCTTGACGCCTCGACGCCTCGACGCCTCGACGCCTCGACGCCTCGACGCTTTTAAACGCGCGCGACGCCTTTGCCTCGAGGAGAATTGGACGTTTTCGAAATTTCTCGAATCCACAGGGCGCATCCTCCGCTCGTTATCTCAGGCGCTAATCCGTGTGGCGTCTCGCGAGGGCCGCGCGACGGCCGACGCTCTGATCCGCCGTTCCAATTGCCTAAGGCCTGAGACAGTCAGAGACTCGTTCCTCGAATGCTCAAACGTTCGGCACTTTTCTTAGCACGCTTATACAGAGACACGACCGTTCGATGCGGCTCGGAGCTCCTTCCTTCCTTCCTTCCTTCCTTCCTTCGGCCGGGGCTCACGCGTCGCTCGGGCTTCGTACAAATTTCGAGAATTCCTTCGGACGTAGCTGCCCACAATTTCGGAAATTGCTTTTTCCGAAAGTTCGAGCTCGCCTCGCGAACGCTCCGGGGATCGAGGGAGACGCAGGCGACTCAGTTTTACCAGCAATTAAGCCGCAACGCGCAGCGAAGCGACTGAAGGCGAGGAGAGCCTCAACGACACCTCGCGCCTATCTGCTCAGGCTACCGTTTACGTTACGGTTGTTTCGCTTGTTTCGCTTGTTTCGCTTGTTTCGCTGAAGACTCTCCCTATGCCGGTAACTCCTACAGCCTGTTCAAGGAAACTCCTGCATGCACGTTGCAAGGAGTTGTTAGGCCCGATCGGTTGACGTCCTGCTCGCGATTTGACGATAGCCAGAAGGGGTGGGAGGGATAGGAGGAGGTCAAGGACACTACGGAAGGAAGCGAGGAGAAGAAAAGCAAAGTATAGGGGATGGGGTGTAGAGATACAGGGGAGCGAATGGACCAAGGAAATAGATGGGGATAAGGGAGCTAGAGATAGGACGGCTATGCGTGTACAAAGTAAAGCAGCGGGTCTGCATTGCCTGACCTGTTGCAGCGACGTGTATTGCCATGGGGAGCTGCTGCACACGATACAGATGGCCTCGATCTACACCGACTCGAAGACCTTCGTCGACATGAAGATGAAGAATCCGCCGAACGAGACGCTGTCCCTCTTTCGGGAATTCATGCGACTAACGAACAACACGCCGACCCAGGCGGACGTGCGCGCCTTCGTCAACGAAACCTTCGACCCGGCCGGCTCGGAGTTCGAGGACTGGGAGCCGGCTGACTGGAAGACTCATCCGCAGTTTCTTCAAAGGATCCACGACCCCGAGCTCAGAAAGTTCGCTTCGGATCTGAATCAGATCTGGAAGCTCCTCGGGCGAAAGATGAAGGACGACGTTCTTCTGAACGAGGAGCTCTACTCGATCATCTACGTGCCGAATCCGGTTATCGTACCGGGCGGTCGTTTCCGGGAGTTCTACTACTGGGACTCCTACTGGATCATCAAGGGGCTGCTACTCTCGGAAATGAAACTGACCGTCAAAGGCATGCTATCGAACTTCGTTTCGATCGTCAAAAAGATCGGCTATATTCCGAACGGCGGTCGCATCTACTACACGATGAGGTCGCATCCGCCGCTGCTGATTCCCATGGTCGAGGAGTACTTGAAGGCAACCGATGACGTCAAGTGGCTCAGGGAGAACCTCTGGCTCCTCGAGAAGGAGTTTGACTTTTGGATGACCAATCGGACCGTCGATATCGAAAAGGACGGGGTCAACTACACCCTGGTTCGCTACTACGAAGAGTCCACTGGACCCAGACCCGAATCCTACAGGTACTAAATTGTCTATCGTCTGCCGTATATCGCATACATATAGTATTATCTGTTCTTCCGTCTCGCGCTTTGAGCTTTTTACGTATTTCCCAAATATTCGTTTGCTCTTCCCTGATTCTCTCTCTCTCCCTCTCTTCCAGAGAGGATTACCTCACGAGCCAGAGCTTTCGCACGAGCGAGGAAAAGGACAATTATTATACCGAGCTGAAGACTGCCGCAGAATCCGGCTGGGACTTTTCCAGCCGCTGGTTCATTCTGGACGGCACCAACAAAGGTAATGCCTAAGAGCCGCGTTTGCCTTTCTTTCTTCCTCCTCCATTCCGCCATTCCGCCATTCCGCCCTTCCGGCAGTGTCAGACACGTGTCTTCCTTTCAGGCAACCTGACCAACCTCAAGACCAGGTACATCGTGCCGGTGGATCTGAACGCGATAATCTATCGCAACGCGCGGCTTCTCGGCGAGTTCAACGAGAAGCTGGGAAATTCAACTAAGGCGGCCGAATACTTCAAACGGGCCGAGCAATGGCAGGAAGCGGTTACGGCCATTCTGTGGCACGACGAGGTCGGCGCCTGGCTCGACTACGATTTACTGAACGAGATCAAAAGGGACTACTTCTACCCGACAAACATTCTGCCTCTTTGGACGGGCTGCTACGATACGGGAAAGCGCGAGGAACACGTCATGAAGGTCCTCAAGTATCTCGAGAAGAGTCAGATAATGATTAATCTCGGCGGGATACCTACGACTCTCGAACACTCTGGAGAGCAATGGGATTATCCAAATGCCTGGCCGCCTCTGCAATACTTTGTCATTATGGCTCTAGATCGGACCGAGGACCCGTGGGCCCAGAGGCTGGCTTACGAGATCAGTCAAAGATGGGTGCGCAGCAACTACAAGGCTTTCAACGAGACCCACAGCATGTTCGAGAAGGTTTGTCACTCGGACTCTCGAGTCCTCCTGCCGACGCCTCCTGCCGACGCCTCCTGCCGCGTCAGTCTCTTCTCCTGAGATACTTATTTCTTTTGGCTCTTCCAGTACGACGCCACAGTGTGCGGGGGTTACGGCGGTGGTGGCGAGTACGAGGTTCAGCTGGGATTCGGCTGGTCAAACGGTGTTGTCATGGACTTGCTCAATAAGTATGCCGACAGACTCACTGCCGAGGATCACTTTGTCCAGGAGGATTACGTCAAGAGTGCCGCTCAACATCAGCAACTCGTCATCTCCACAGCAGGGCAACTCATGACAGGAGTTCTCGCTCTCATCATATCCCTCGCAGCAGGATTCATAGGGTGAGGTTAGTATCGCGCTTCGAGTAACCCAATGCGAGCCCGTGAAAGCACAATAGCACAAAAGCACAAAAGCACAAAAGCGCCAAAAGCACACGTTCACTAATGCCTCGTTCCTTTCTCTTTCTGTTTCAGACAATTTTCGTTACGTGTCGCTGTTTTTCAGTGCCTCCAAGCTAGAAAAATGTCACGCAAAAGTATTAGGAAAAAAAAAAAGAAAAAAAAAAGAAAGAAAAGAAAAAAAGAAAAAATAATTAGAAACTCGGTAGGTAATGCCTAATAGCGCAATGGACGAGCGCGCCACCAGGATCTACTGTAGCCCTGAGGGTCGTTCGTCTATGAATGCTAAGGACGAATAATCCAGGAAAGAGCGGTGCTTGGAGTAGAAGAATAGAACTGACGCTCGTGGCTGGCCATGAGGATTCGTCAAGTTTGCGACGTCTCATCACCGTATCTCGTCCTCGTGTTATCGACTGTTATCACAGTATTACAGTGAAGTACATGTGCGCGCGCGCGCGCGCGCGCGCCACTCTGTGTGAATGTGTAAATACGCACGCTTGCCTGCGTGCCTGCTGCGTGTTTTGTATGTCTCCTCCTCTATGTATATACGTATGTCTCTATGTACAGTGAGAACCCAACAGATCCGTATATGGCCTGTAAATAATGTATAAATATGTAAATGGGCACGAGAGAAAAGCTGCATCTAGTCAGCGCGAAACGTGTAGTAAGAAGTAGAGAAGCATTAAGCAAATAAGCAAAGGACGCCGTTTTAACTCTTGTCTAGGGAAAGATCCAAAAAATTCGTTAAAACGAAAGTAATTGCGTTCACGTCCATCCGAACTCCAGTCCCTTATAACGTAATTCATAATTCTCAACCGATATCCAGAAAGAAAGCTGGACAAGACGATTGTAGTTTTTTTTTTCAAAAATTGCCGAATACAGTCTCTCACGCCCTCGCTCCGGCGGCTTCTCGACGCTCCTCGTCACGTTTGCACTTTGAATCCCTAGAAAATCACTTTGACTAATGTCCGTCCATAATTATCGAATAACGAGTACCTCAAACCTTTTATTTACACTATGCACCCTCTGCCCTCGAATTTTTTTTTGTTTTCATATCAAGTTACGAACACGTGTTCACGCCTCCGTCGATCACCTTAACAGTGTTTCGTATGGTGAATTCGTGCAGGAGCTCACGTGTGACAGTTCCTGCCAATGCACGATGTCGCATGCGCGATCGATCTCTTGACTCTTGTCCACTCACCTTCCGGTTTCTGAGAAAAGTCCATTTGGCGATGCCAGAGCAATGCCCACTCCAGTCCCCGGAGTGCTGTAAGCTACATGAACGTCGAGCAGACCTTCCGTATTGTTCGAGCCCTTCCTGCCCTCTACATTTAGTTTTCAAATTTGCTCTACTCGTTTGGAAAAACCATCCGACCTCCTTGGCGTCGGCCCGCCGACTGCATCCAGTTCAGCTCAATAAAGTAAATAAATGAAAGATTGTGCAGTTGCGAGAGATCATGTGATTGTGCGTTGCAAGCAACAAGTAGTAAGTAATAACTCCTCCCTCCTCCCTCCTCCCTCCTCCCTCCTCCCACCAAGGCAGTCGGTTGTGCCTTTTGCAACTTGTTACGGGGGCGCATGTCTCTGCCAGGTACTCGTTCGGCGACCGAACAGACTGATGAGATCTAACAACTCCAGGAGAGATGGTCGTTAGTGGGCGACAGGGACGGCAGGGGGGGCGGCGGCGGCAACAGGGGACCTACCTCCTCCACGGGTCTCGATGCGTTTACGTTGCGTAGCGTGCTGCTGCTGCTGGTAACGCTGCGAAGGCAGAGAGGGAGCTGCCGTCGTCGACGAAAGTCTGCGCTTCCTTCTACACGATCGTCATGCGATCCTCCATTCCAGTGCTGCCGTCCTTTTCCCCTAATTTGCAAAGCGCACCCGAACTGCGACTCTCAGCGTCTCGTCCGTCTTTGACTCTTCCGTCTCTTGATGAAGTTTTGCATGCTGGTCCGCGTGCAGCCTGGCACTGTCTGCTGGCGGCTCAGACGATACGTACTGTTGTCCAAAAGTCATTTTTAAGGCATGTAACGCGACCACGGTTGCTTTTTGAAGATCACTCAAAATCATACAATGTAAAAGATGACTGTAGGATTTACGCGCTTTCTGGGCGCTGTCGATGATCTTGCACGAAGAGTGGATTTTCTAGGATCTTTTGTTAGAACTATCTTTCTGCCTTTTTTTCCAAATCCAATCTCCATAGAAATATCGAAATATTCTCTGGACGATGCTACGTTAATGATCATTATCGTCTCCTGCTTCCTCGTACCGTTTTGAGTCTCTTTCATGTAGGATGGAGAGCAATTTTTTAATTCCGTGAAACTCGAAAAAATGTAATCCAAGTCATGGTAGAACCTCTGCTTCTGTAGTAAAACTATCTCTCTCTCTCTCTCTCTCTCTCTCCCTCTCCCCCTCCCTCCTTTTGATCTTAGTCACAAGAGAGAGAGAGAGAGAGTGAGAGAGAGTGAGAGTGTGCTTGAGCGAGTGAAAGTGCATCGGCGCCTGATCCGTGCGCGCGCGCGCGCGCGTCTCATGCTTCCAGGTTTCCCGTCGCCGCCGCGTTTGCAGCGTCATCAAAGTCCACGAGATAGTGACGTATTACTTGTCGGTTGCAGGATGGTGATGTACAAAAGGCGTCACTATTACGTGCCTGGACCATCGACCATGCCGAATAAACGGAAATCGGGAACGGAAGGAAGCCTCTACCGGAAACGGATAGCCTATACCGAGCTGAAGGACATGAACAACGATTGACATTCGCCCAAGTCTTAGCAGAAGTTGCTGATAACGAATTGGCAGGATAATTATTTCGGAGGAGTTGGCAAGAGCCATTATCGTTACTTTGATAATCGTCCGAAGGAGCTTTGACGCGGGGAGACGACGACGTCGCGGTTGGGCGATGAGGGACAAGAGGAAGTTGGTGCCCAGGTCACGCCGTCCTCGGCGCGATCGAAGCTTCGCTTTTTGGAGAAGTTCGCTCGGATAGCCGTTGCCATCGTCATCAGCATCCTCATCACTATGTTATCGCGATCGAAGCGCCTTCTGGCACTTTTCTCGGGCCGCACCTACTACGAAACTCATGTGCTCACCCTCAACTTTATTTATTCTTTTTTTTAAATAATTTATTGCAAAGCTCGACAAGCGAATGCGATGCGTTATGTTTCTCTTTGTCTAGTTCATTATTTTGACGTCGACTAAACGGGACTGACTAGCTTTTCGTTTGTTATTTCGTCACCGGGCCGAATTGTAGAACATTAATTTTGGCCTCGTCGTGAAATGAGCGCAGTGTAAACGTGAAAACCCAGTAGTATTCTCTCGAGTGCTTTGCTCTTTGGTCTCATGGGGGCGAAAGGAATTTTGGGTGCCCTTAGGATGCCCCATTATTCCTTAATATTATGGACACACGCGCATGCTGTCATATTCAGCCTCTTCGAGCCTTTACTTTATTACTCTGAAATGACAATTAGCCCAGTTCGGTCCGACGGAGCTAATTCTTCGTCCAAGATACTTTTGTATTTCGTATCCACCCATTTTCATGTGCCACTTCGTGTTCGACGTTGCCATTCTGCGATCGTGCTCGCGTTAACGGCCAAAGACCATGGCTCTGCGACAGCGTCCTCAAGGTCAGACCTACGATTTTCATTGGCTGCGATCAGATGATACTACAGCGCCTCTTCAGGGCCGGCCTTACGGGACTTTTGTTTTGACGGCTAAGTGGGCGCAGTGGGCGTTAGAGGGCACGGGAGATACGCAGGGAACCAGCATAGAAGTTCATACAGGAAGAGGGGATTGAAATTCCGTACACTAGCTCGTTTCAAAAATCAGAAATAAAATACACGGGAGTCTGGCTTTTCTTACCAATGTCTCCTCGATGTGGTTTCCCTTTTTATCCGGGTACCCCAGAGAATGTTTTCATGAAATTTCAAACTTTTTATATTGCTGTATTCTCGTTTTCCCGGCCTTCTTTCTTTCCTCTTCATCTCATCATCTCAGATCACACGAGACGCTCTGTCGCAACGGAAGAACCGTTCGTAGAAGTTTTGGCAAATCGTCGTTACATATTTTTAGAGAATTTGTTATCACAGCAGCCGTATCCTCCTTAGCACTATGTGCAATTGTACATAAATATATATATATACATACGTGTGACTTAGAGAGACGGCAGGAAGCACATATAAATTAGTTAGTAATTAACGAATACATTATAATGTAATATCGTACCGTCAATACTGTAGATAGATATAATATAAAGATAATCGAACGATATCTGTCTGATATTTGTCTAATCAAACTCGTAGAAAAATCGAGTCGCAGCTGAATACGTAAACGAACGATTGGCTGTACGAACTCCAGTTTTAATATATGGTACTATCCTATAGGAGGTGTATACATGCACACGCACGTGGTTAATTGCCGCGCTCGAGCCACAAGGTGTTCCTGAGTGCACGAACTATTTTATATTAGTGATTGTCACTTGAAGACAAGTGGATCTCACTAAAAAGACCGAGATACTGTGATACTTGGAAATATACGTGAGAGAATATTGAGATGGTGTCTTCTATTCGTGTTTAAAAGTGGCCACGCGGCTTGCTCAACTTGTTTCCTCTACTCTCCTGAAGCGAGAATCGTGCAAAGGGACAAGAAAAGAGGACACCAGCATAGACGGACATTGCTGTCGAGTAAGCAGGTCTCTACTCTACCGCGTGTTTCTGGCCTCCCCCCTCTTCGTATCTCGTAGCTCATTCTCAGTGCACCAAAACCCTCTTTCATACTTCACTCTGTGGCAAAGCTTTGTTACGCGAGGGCGAGCCGTGCCGATTCGACTTTGAAACTGCGAGCCTTCCCGACACTCGTCGACTCTCCTTCGTAAACAGCGTCTTGTAGTCAGGAGCCAGTGTAGAGGTTTCGTGTAAATTCAACAAATAAATGCAAAGGGAAGCACGCCATCGATATTTTTGTCGATACGAGGAGTCGGACGGTTTCTTTAGGAGCTAGGATTGCGAATTAGAATAAATTGTAAAGAGACCACTAAAACTCTCAAATGGTTACTTGTATTTGTACGCAATATCTCATTATAACAAGGGAAATACTGAAATCAAAGAGATGGCTCATTTGGTGTTTCGCCCAGTAAACGCTTTGTGAATTGTTCATTATTCGCCGGTTAAAAAGTCATCCGGGGATGGAGCATCCATTTGTCGGCGAAACATTTTAATTTGAATACATATGTAGAAGAAAGAAATAGACAAATACAGAGACTACTAAGGCCGAGTATATGACACAAGCTGTCTCAATCTTTGTCTTATGCACTCTCACGATCAGTGCTTCTCTTTGGGAACGAATTCATTTCCAATGTACGTTTTTCCAATTAGTCGCACTTTTACAATCTTTTCTCCTTGCTAGCTTTTTCTCTCTTCTTGTTTCATTAACAACTTCTTCTTAAGAGAAGCACTACATCTATCTTATATATTACTGTAGGCGCATGTTTAATATTCCAAGAATGAAGTAGAAAAATGAAAACAATTAAAGCAATCGTTGCTACTCAATTGACGCCATCGTAAACATGGTAAACATGGTAAGCATGGCATAGATAATAAACATAGAAAACAAAATTAGTCAACAAAACAAGGGCTACCCCTATGAGCTCGTTACACGATACAAAGCTCCCAGTTTTTTCGTTTAAATTTAAGCCTGATATTATCTAACCTCATTTCAGATTGTTATGCCATTCGAGCTAGTCAATCATGAGCGTTAAATAAGTAAGCTCAACTAAACGTTCGCTTAAACTTAGACGATAAGACTGGACTAAAATAAAATTCCTTACGCGTTCTATGGACCTAGGGATTAATTGAAATTAGAAGCGACATACTTATCGATAGTGAGCAATACTTTAAATATCGAGTAAAATAAATTTAGTACAATTAGTGTATATATTTATGTATATACCGGGTCTACCGAATAGAGATAGAAAGAAAAACGGAAGACAATTTACGAAATATCTGATTATAAGCCGGCACTTAGGTGCGATGAACTGTTTAAATCCGCGGTTCACGCATCCCCATAAAATCGTATTGCCAATCAACACAAATAACTCACCTAAGTCAATTAATTCTAGAATAAATATCTATCACAAAAGGCTGGCTTGTGTGTGTGTGTGTGTGTTTTGTGAGTGGGCGCGAGGAGACCCCTAGCCTCTTCCACAACTTGAGATATTCAACTATTCTCAACCGTATACTAATCTCCTTATGCTCGTAAGTGTAACTTCCTTAGACGAGGCCCACGTTATTCATCTTTTCGCGCCACCCCCTCATCCATTTCCCGTTTCCTCTTTTCCTCTCTTTTCTTCCCGACTATTTCCTTTAAATTAACTATTTACAGTAACTTATCCTAGTATTCGCATATTCACTGAACTTTCTTTAAATGCAAGATAAATTCGCCCGTCGGGTCAATAAATTTACGAAAGAATATTGTGAAATATCACACGGATAGTCAACGTAAGCGCGAACGTACTTTAAGGGAGAATAATAAAGAGAACAAGAAGGACGATGATCACTGCAAAACTGAAAGCAAGGGAATAAAGAAGTGGATAGCAGTTAATCATCAGGAAGTTAGCGGTCAAAGACTGATCTGTCAAGGTGTGCAATCGAAATGCAATGTGCCGCGACGAAGGTTTCGTTCGTGGTTCGTATACCGCAAGAGAGGATGCGTGCCGCCGTTGGTGTCGCCGACGTCACCGGAGTCCACGGGGTCAGACGCATTTCCGGCCGTCCGAGAGTCATCGGTACCGTAAGTATCGGGAAGTCTGGAAATCAGTCCGTCGTCATCCGTGGCACAAGTAATGGCTCCGTCGTCCTCGTGGCCATTAGCCGAAGCGGCGCAGTTGACAATTTCCTCTGGGGGAACATAAATGAAAAAAAAAATAATAATAACAAAATTGAGATGACGTCATCCTCTCTAGACTCACCAGGCAAACAAAGTTGTAACTGGTCGCTACTCGGATTGGTGCTATCGCCGGTTCCACTGTCCTTGCTGTGTTGCGAACTGGTGTCCAAGTAAAGTTGCGTCTGAGCTTCCGCAGGACCGTTTGGAAGGATACCCGCTGCCAATTGCCGGCTACTGCTGCTGTTGCTATTCACGTGACTGCTCGTCCTGGGCGTCCCGTTATGAGTCGCGTTTAGTCGCCGCCTTGTCTGATATATGATCACCACCCAGACGATCGATGTCCCAACGGCACAACAGACCACAGTGATTATTATCAGACCCAACATGTCGTCCTCGTTGACCACCGGACTAGGAGCTAGAATTAACAGAAACATATCGCAATCGTAAAGATCGTACGAATCTATCACTTCACTTCACTTCTTCGGATTATCAAACTGACGCGTTATGGCTCTAGGCTTACCCGGAGTGATTGTCAGGTGGGAGGCTCCGACAACGCTGCCCAGAGAATTGCTCATCTCGCACTCATAAGTACCGGCATCACTGGCGATCGTATCAACGATTATCAAGAGTTGATCTTCCGCCGTGAAAAAGTGCCGTTCGGTTGCTTGCAGCGGACTGCCATTCTTTCTCCAGGACAACTTTGGACGAGGCGATCCACTAGCCATACACTCGAGAACGATCGAGCCTCCGACCGTTATCTCCTTATTTTCCATAGGCTTTACGAACGACGGTGTCTCTGCGCAGAGAAGGGGAAATAGCGACTTGGAAAGAAATCGCAACCGACAGTCTTCAGTGTGTCTACGTTCAAAGTACCAACATACCGAGTATCGTGAGCGTAGCGCTCGCCACAATAATGCCAGCCAAATTTTGTGCCGTGCAGGAATACACTCCACTGTCAGCAATCTTGACGTTGACTATGAACAAAACATCGTCCGTAGGCATCATGTGCATCCTGCGTTCGCGTGCTGCTGGAAAGTCGTTGCCACCGTCTTTCTGCCAGGCAATTTGCGGACTGGGTTTCCCTTCGGCGGAACATTCGAGTCGAGCCGTGCTACCAGCAGGCACTCGTATATCGTGCGGGATTTTTGAGAACGACGGATAGACTGTACATTGTAAATCCGCTTGATTATAGGAAGGAATACATTGGGAGGTCGAAGTATATACGAAGAATCGATACCTACCGAGGACACTGATTTTGGCCTTAGCGGAGTAGGTGGTGCCGTAAGTGTTGCTCACCATGCACTGATATCTACCGGCAGCCGCATGCGTCACATTAATCAGCCGCAACTCGGAAGAAACGTCTGTTACTCCGCGATTCGCAGAACCGTTGTCGCTTTGCAATTTCATGTCCTTTAATTCGACGTTGTCGTGTTTCCAAATGAAAGTGAGAGGAGCATTTGCGGTACTGGTCGCCCGACATATCAGAGTGACATTTTCACCTTTTATACTCATTTGGCTGACCGGTTCTTCGATGATTCGTGGTTTCGGGTATTCATCTGTTTAGTACGATATTCGCTTTGAAAAAACATAGATTTCACATGTCCAATTATACGGCAATTAGTACTTACCGCACGTAAAGTTAGTATGGTGCAGATCTGTCAAAGGCATGCTCTGGAGCCAATGGGGATAACCACAACGAATGCCAGCACCGGAATACCTGTGATCTCGCAACCAAACACTCAGCCACTGCAGACCGCAATCGCACACCAAGGACCCTGTCAATGATTCGTAGTAACGACGGCTGGCACATCCGTAACTTCACCATTCTTCCGTTTTAACTCACCCGAATTCATCTTAAGAGTAACGAGACCGGCCATAGAGGCCAACGCATTGTCCTGAATACTGGTGATATTGTTGCCAGTCAAATCCAATTCCGTAAGTCGAATAAGTCCGGTAAAGGCGTTCTTGTTGATCGACTTAATTCGATTGTGGGCCAGACCCAATTTCAAGAGTCGAGCGAGAGGCACAAAGGCTCCGTTAATATCCTCAACCATGTATGAAATTTTGTTGGAATTTAATTCCCTAGAATATGATATATGTTCCGTTGTATCACGTGCAAACTGAAGAACGTTATTAAATTTTTCAGTCACTATAATACTCACAGCACTTGCAAGTTCGGTGTATTATTAAAAGCGCCGTCGGATATGTAGGTAATTTTATTGTGATCCATCTTAAGTTTTTCGAGTTTTCCTAAAAATTCGAATGTTCCACGCTCGATAGAAGCCAAGTCGTTGTACGATAAGTCGCTAAACGAAAGAAGATAAAATTTATTGTTAATCTAAGGGATAGGATGTCTTGATGGTGAGATACTGACAGTTCGGTTATTTTGTGGCAGATGTCCCACGCCTGAGCCTCGATCGTAGAGATACGGTTGTGCGAGAGTGTCAGTTTGAGCAGTCCTTCCAAACCAAATAGTCCACCCTTCTTTACGACTGAGAGCTCGTTAAAGTCTAGTTGAAGGAGAACCAAGCTTTTGAGCGGCCAGAAGGCTCCATCGTAGAGCGTGTCTATTTTATTTCGTTTCAATCGCAGTTCCTCCAGACTCGTAAGGTTCTTCAAACTCAGGCCATGAATCTGCTGTAGCTCGTTCCTGTTAAGTTCCCTATAAGGCATTCTCAGTTGTAGATCAAGGCTCAGAGAGCGCTCTGAATTAAGAAACAAGGTGCTTACAAGATTCGTAATCGCCCGAGATTGGTGAAGAGGTCTTTCAATTGCCTAAGACGATTCTTATTAAGTCGCAGCTCCTCGAGGGAGGTCAAGTTGTCCAAACTTCCAGCTTCTATAGTACCAATCTGATTGCTATTCAGATTTCTGTTAACAGTCACATAGAAGAAAAAGGAATCGTTATCCGGTGGATTAAGGAACGGATTAATGAGCGAATTAACAAATTATATTTTACAGACACCTACAAGTGTGTTAAACGATTTGGCGACAGAAACGAACCCCGATGCAAGGTGCCCAATTTATTTCCACTGAGATCCAAGATTTCCAGTTCTGGTAAGCTCTGCAAAGCTACGCCGTGGACATTGCTGATAGAATTGTGAGACCTGGGGATCGTGATCATTATAATACATTAGATTAATTCCCGAGTTAAGCAAAGATTCGTAAGAAGATATGAAAGTTAATATCCTAAAATTTTTAACGTTGTGAACTTTGTGTTTTAATGAAAACTGTCATTTCAATATTCGGCGAAGTACAATATCTTCGTTCGATCAAGGCACGTTGTACTGCGTTTTTCGACCAGCTAGCGATAACAATAAAGATATGATTGGATATCAATTATGATTGACAGTAAACAAGTCCTCGAAGACGCGATAACGATAGGTGTTGCGTAATGACGGACGGATACTCAAGATTTCCTCGTGAATGGTGTAGCACGATACGTCCGTACTTGTTATGAACCCATGTGAGATATTTTTTCAAATGCTATTTTTGCTGATAGAAAATGTAGGCATACGTACAAAGAGAGTTGTGATAAATTCTTGAGAAAGGGAAGATCAGGTATTCGAGTTAATTGATTTTTGTTAATTTTCAGTCCCTGCAGTTGTGTTAATTCCATCAGTGCAGTTGTAAAATTGTCTCCCAATCGATTGCCGCTTATGTCCCTGAAACGTTTAAAAGTTATAAATAATATAGAAGATGCAGTACATTCTACTGTACTTAATTTAAACAATAAAATACAAGAATTCGAATGTGTGTAACAAAAATTATATGACATTGTAAATATTTTATAATAAATAATGATAAATAATGAATGTAACATCGTTTAAATTAACTCTGTATGGCACAATATATTTAATAGACACGACTGTCCATTTAAGTTGCAATGAAAGACCTTAAAAGGTTTACGTATTCGATGCATTGAGTTCTTGTTATCCTTGACTCTGGATACAAAGAAGGTAATACCAAACAACCTTTTTGCAACTGGATTCTATAAACAGTCATGCCTGACTTCAGGATCAGTGGCAAAGACCTCATTATATTCATAGAGACATAGAACTTGAAACCTGATGTCGTTGAAATAGAATAATATATGCAACGTAAAGGTATGAATCAATGAGCAATACGATACTTATAATGACGATTCTCTAGAAAACTCACAATATCTCAGTCCAGGGCGGTAAACCGCTGGGAGTCCCAACGAGCTGCAGCCTACTACAGTCGACTACGTTCCCGAGACAAGCACATTCAACGGGACATTGATTGGCTTTAATGGATGGCAAAGGCAGGTCGGCTGTGGCGACAGGGTAATTCGTTAACCACGCATGAAGCATCCATAGGGTGAGCGGCAACGGATTGCAAAGGAACCAGCTTTTCTTCCTCTTCCATAGACGTGTAGGAGACGTGTTTGGCGATTCCGACATCATATAGCTATGAGCTCAGACTTTATTCTCCATTAATATTGCGGTCTCCAATATATTGCTCCATAGCGACTCATATGACAGAGCAACTTCCCACAATGGAGTTAGACACATAATATCTAAAGGAATTGTTCGCGATTTTATGATTCAAAACAAACACTTTTCTGAAAAGAAAAAACGGTGGGAACGGAACCACTTCAACCCACGCACCATCATGACGCTTAGAGCTGCTTAAAGCCTGCTGACTGCCAATCACTGCCAATGACGCCTCAGACCATCTCCGACCATCTCTGACCACCTTTGACCACCACTACCTGCGAAGGCTCAGGCTGATTCCCCATGAAAAGTATACTTCGCGCACGCATAACTTGCGTCAGCCAATCGCACAATTTCCTTAGTTTTCTGGTAGATAATAGAACGAAATTCCGGCTACATGATTGGCTCCGAGAAATACGCGGTACATAAGGTACCCACCATGCGAAATCAACAGCAGTCACACCATTGAACTCTAACCATACAGTGGGCGATACCAAAATCATGGCGCTAAATCGTAGCGGCGAGTCTGGAAATATGATTTTGTGATCATCGCCTCCGTCGACAATGCGAATCCCGTCGTAGCCGAGCTAAACGTGAACAAGACGCGTAGCTTGGCGAGCAGAGGTTCTCCGTTACTCTCCGCTGGTTCCCAAAGCAACCCTTAGAACGAGACCGGGAAATATAGAACTTCTCAAGAATTATTGAAAAAGCCTATTGTTGAAATATTTTTAAGACATTTTTAAGAAAGTGCCAACTTGACACCCGTGTACCACCCCAATTTTTACTAAATATTATTGGACCTTGATTTACTTTCAAAATTGATTCAAAATATAAAGTTGAAGCTAAATAAAAATCTCGCAGAATATACGGAGTAGATCAAATTTGAATTGAAATTGTAGAATATCGAAAATAAATTACATTCAAATTGAAATATTAATAAAGTAAGCGTTTGTAACATTAAAATAATTAATTAAATTAATAAAGTAAAATATTAACACTCAGAAATCAGAAATTCAGGCCAAGCATATTTAGAAGTACTGGAAGTTGCCCAAAATTGTGTGGGCGCAAATTCGTCGCGGTAGGACTCGGTGAGTGGGAGATGGCGGAGAGTGGGGGGAGCGTTGGAGGCAGTGCCCGGACTCCGAGCGCTCATTCTTCCTTGAGCCGGTCTCCTATACTGGTCTCTTGGAATCATTACTCTTATTCATTTTCAACATTCTTCTCTTTCTATATTTATTTCTTCTTTACATTCATATTTCTTTATCTGTCATTCTTTTCTTTCTGATTTATCTCTTTCTTTATTTCTACTCTACTTTTATATTCCTTACTTTTCTACTTCTTAACTTCTTTATTTCTATCTTCCCTTCTGTCTTCTCGTTTCATTCTATTCCCTCTCACTTTCCATTGTGCTTGTTTTACTTGTCCTATTCCTTTGGTCGGGTCGAACATATTAATTCAAGTAGTCATATAAGAGTAGTCATCCTTCCTTCCCTTCCTGAGGTTTTTCCCCCCTAGTCCTGTGCGCGACAGCCGCAGGACTCGGGGGTTTTCCTCAACAAAAACAAAAAAAAACATGGTCCCCTATGGGGCCTCGGAGGGGTCGTAGCTCCCTTCAGGAGAGGCAGGACCTCACGGAAATGGGCGCGGAGGGGCCCATTTCGCTCCCTTATACTTCCTACTTTTCCTACTTTTTCGAGTTTTCTCTTTTCTCGTTCCTCCAGAATAATCTCGTGCATACGCTTTACGCATCTTCTTCGCCCCTTGTTCTGTCAGTCGTAAACATCTCTCTTCTTCACTCTTTCTTTTTAACAATCTTCATCTTTTCCCCTTCAACAACATCTTCCCTGTCTGCTGCCACCAAATGTTTCTACTCAATTTTCGAATCTCCTATTCCCTCCTATTCTCCATCACTCTTCTCCTGCTATAATCTTAAAAACTGAGTTTTTAAAATGTCTTTTGGAAAAAGAAAAGTTTAAAGTGGTAGTGCATGTAACATACCACACGTATATTATATTGCAGTGATATATGTAATATATCTCTAATGGTATTGTTATTGCTAATCTTTTGTAAACCATGTATGTATGTATATCTGTAATTCGTATACTGTATCATTATTGGATGTTTCCAATAAATTATCTTGTAACACTTATACATTTTTCGAATTTTCTATTCCTTCCTATATCTCCATCACTCTCCTCCTAATATATCCTTAAAAACTAACTTTTTAAAATGTCTTTTGGAAAAAGAAAAGACCAAAGTGTTAGAGCATGTAACATACCACACGTGTATTATATTGTAGTGATATATGTAGTAATATCTCTGATGGTACTGTTATTGCAAATCTTTCGCGAGCTGTATGTGTATGTCTGTATGCATTACTGCACTTTGTATACTATGTACTTCGTATGTCTGTATGTATGTCTGTACTTTGTATACTGTATCATTATTGCGTTTGTCGAATAAATTATCTTGTAACACTTATACACTTTTTGAATCTCCTATTCTTTCCTATTCTCCATCACTCTCCTCCTGGTATAGAGGGGTCGTAGCTCCCTTCAGGAGAGGCAGGACCTTACGGAAATGGGCGCGGAGGGACCCATTTCTCTTCCTTATACTTCCTACTTTTCCTACTTTTCCCACTGTTCTCTTTTTTCGCTCCTCCAGAACAATCTGGTCTTCATGCATACGCTTTACGCATCTTCTTTTCCTCTTGTTCCCTCAGTCATTTACATCTCTCTTCTTCACTCTTTCTTTCTAACAATCTTCCCCTTTTTCCCTTCAACAACATATTCCCTGTCTGCTGCCACCAAACGTTTCTACTCTATTTTCCAATCTTCTATTCCTTCCTATGTCTCCATCACTCTCCTCCCAGTATATCCTTAAAAACTAAGTTTTTAAAATGTCGTTTGGAATAAGAAAAGTTTAAAGTGGTAGCGCATGTAACATACCACACGTATATTATATTGTAGTGATATATTTTAATGTAATTCTAATGGCATTGATATTACTAATCTTTCCCGGTCTCGTTCTAAGGGTTGCTTTGGGAACCAGCGGAGAGTAACGGAGAACCTCTGCTCGCCAAGCTACGCGTTCTTGTTCACGTTTAGCTCGACTACGACGGGATTTGCTTTGTCGACGGAGGCGATGATCACAGAATCCTAGGTACTTCTAGATTTGCCGCTACGATTTAGCGGCATGATTTTGATATCGCCTAAAACCGGAGCGGTGTACATCTCCCTGCTCATCTCTGTCTGGAGTAATCTCGATGTTGTTCAATATCTAGGAATTGCTAGGAATAATCAAAACACGACTGTGTACGCGACTTGACGCGGCCAGATACGATTGTGCTTGGATTAGCTTTATCATATGTATACCGTGCTGTGCTTCTGAAGAGTTAAAATATTCGAGGATAAACGCTTAATATTATTCATTGAAGAAAAGTAATCCTTCTCACTCAGCAAATATGTCTTCGCTTCAGAAATCCATTTTGAAATCGAAGCTACCACCAACTGGATTGAATTGTGGAGGAGTACCGTCCAGGTTAGCAGTTGTCAAGACTTTTTTTTGTCAATTTTATAGATTTTTGTTTTGAGCAAATTCCTGTTAAAGATTATCTTCTTACCTTGGAGATGTGTCTAATTTTAAGTGTGTGGTTATTACGAAATATACTATTTTTGTGATTCTATGTATGGTGAATGTAATGAAATTATTATTCTGCAAAGTGTTACATATAATTTTATAAGTTTTTAATAGAATGTTTAAACCTAGGGCATTGCAGCGCAAACGAGATTATGATCCAATACTATGGTCTCCTTATTTCGATCATTCTGAAGATGTTGAAGTCGGTGAAAACACATTTCATGTTTACTCTGTGGGAACAGAAGGACCGACATTAGTTTTATTACATGGTGGTGGATACAGTGGTTTAACATGGGCCGAGTTTACAGTAAGAGAAATAATGTTTTTATAATAATATTGTACTTACAAATAATACAGCATAATATAATAAATATTTCAGAAATGCATAGTCACAATGGTAGTTTGTAGAGTAATGGCAATAGACTTACGTGGTCATGGAGATTCACACACAACAAATGAAGAGGATTTATCTGCTGATACGCTGGCTTTGTATGTACACAGTTACTGAGTTAGCTGTATCAAGGGAAGTAAGATGTTTATACTTCTAAAATGGATATATTTTCCTTGTTTAGAGATGTTGCTGGAATAATAGAATCTGTCTCAGACGATCAGACTCCAATAATTTTGGTAGGTCATAGTATGGGTGGTGCAGTGGCAGTGAAAGCAGCACCACTTATAACAAATTTAGCAGGTGTAGTAGTCATTGACGTTGTTGAAGGAACTGCAATGGATGCGCTAACGTCTATGCAGAGTTTTTTAAGATCTCGACCATCGAGTTTCAACTCAATCTCCCAAGCTATAGAGTGGTGGTTTGTACGCAACAATAATTTAACAGCTTGTAAACGAACATTGCAATCGAACAAATAGCATACCCTACTTAAAAAATCCGATTAAAACGATTTTGAATGGATATTTTATCGTGTTCATGTAACTCCATTGGTGATTACCTCATGAACAATAAATTTTTTATTGGAATTAATGGGATTTAATTCATTTTCAGTATCAAAAATCAATAAAATTTAATAAGAAGTTTCCTATGCACAAATCTAATTTCATCCAACTATTTTCAATCAGTTTTAATCGATTTTTTTAAGCAGGTAAATTATTCTTTTATATCATAGATAGTTCTATGATACATCTGTCTCATGACTATTAGCATGGATTTGTTACATTTCAGCGTAAGAAGCGGCCAAATACGTAATGCACAGTCGGCCAAAGTATCAGTTCCTGGACAAATAAAAAAGTTTGTAAATTTTATAGGTATTATTAGATATCCAATACACAAACTGTCAAAGCTCCAAGTTACAAAGTTTTACATTCCTGTTGTCTTTCTAGTATTAAGACTGGGAAATTAGCTACACATGACATTGAATCACTTTCAAGTGATCCCAACCATGAGAACGAAGTGGAAGATGTTATCCATCGCGAAGACATCATTCAGGAAGAAGAGACGTCTAACATGCCACCACCTCCACATAGCAACAAATCTGAAAAAAAAAATTACGCATGGCGAATAGATTTAGCAAAGACAGAACAACATTGGTCCGGATGGTTTAAGGGTTTATCTGCGGCATTTCTCAACATTCCATCACCAAAAATGCTTCTCTTAGCTGGCGTTGATAGATTAGATCGTGAACTCACCGTCGGACAAATGCAAGGTAATCTCGCAGTTCATGTTCATTGTCAAAATTATTACTACTATTATTATTATTTGATTCCCCACATTTAATTATATATTCTTAAGGAAAATTCCAAATGCAAGTACTACCAGCATGCGGACACGCAGTACACGAAGACGTACCGGATAAAGTGGCGGAGGCTGTTGCAACTTTTATGGTCAGGCATAAGTTTGCGGAACCGGCGTCGGAATTTACACGGTGAGAAATTTCACATTGAAGCCCAATTACAGTATGCAGTAAATAAATCGAATTAATTTAATGAAGGTATATTTTTTAGGACTTTCCCTGCCTGTTAAGAACGGCGCTAGTATGATATAGATAATAAGTTGAAACTCACTGAATAACATTGCAAGAGATGTTCAAAAAATGATAAATATAGCGGAATTAAGATTTTTTTATTTATTAAACAAAAATGTGTGTATGACGATGTATGATACACATATAAATAAAAAAAGCGTCTTACGCCGAGATTACCATTTTAAAAAATTTTCTGTTGTACAACATTTTTATGAATTGATATAAACATATTACTGTAAATCTGCCCTGAGAGATCAGTTATTGTAATTAATAAAATTCTGCTGAGTACTTAATTATTAACATTGTCAATTGCCGATAATGAGGTTTCTCTGTCGAACGGAATTATGGATATTTAGTGCGATGTTGTGTATATACGTATGTAATTTGTAAATGAAGCCCGAAGCATCGTGACGAGGAAAGGGGATCCCAAGAAGAAAAGAAATATCTGTGCAATTATAGAAAAGTTGTAGCAGCCGTAAAAGATAGGTAAAGAAGGAAAGGACGTAGGAGCTATGTAAAGCGAATTGAAAGTAAAGTAAGTCACATCGATGGAAAAGATTACTTTCGTCATTTATTTATGTATGCCAGCTGCTTCACATTACAGTAATCGCATAGTACGCACATTTCCAAATAATCTTCGTCTCTTTGCGTACGTACCTCTATGAACAACAATATGTATATGAACAACATTGGGACAATTCCCAATTACAAGAATCGTCCAGTCGATCTCTCCGTGTTTTGACAATTCACACGATCTGCGCTATCTCCCTTCGAGTTCATTCTTTTAATATAAAGGGTTATATTAAAAAATGAATGCGGTACGCCGATATTCCTTTTTTGAAAAAGTGCAAATTTATTTTCGATCGTGATCTTTGACAAGGCAGACCTTTTTCTCAAAAGGATCTCCTACTTCGTTACCCGCAATTAATATTAACATTTTTTTTCATTCAAAGAACCTTCCGCCTTCGCCAACTACCGTTTTGGTCTTGTTGTTTTTGCAAAGTACGACGATAAGAAGACAAAAAAAAGGAAGCGAAAGAACATGAAAATTTTCACAGGACTGAAAATTATGTGAACCAAGAAGTCTGCCGAGACAGTGCTCATTCCTCCTGGAAGTAGTCCAGGTAAAAACTTTTTGAAAACAACTGGGGTTCACGTAAAACGAGAAACTTGGCGAGAAAAAAATAATTCTTGTCCTTCGCGGGTAACCGGAAGATCCTTTCTTTGAATGAACACGAAATTCAGTAAATTCAGGTTTCACTGGGTCGCTCGGTTGTACGTAGTAGTCGCAAAGGATTGCCTTTATGTCGATCGAGCTACTAGCGGTGTTGCCAAAAATGTCGATGTACCAACGAGGCAACGATTTGCACGTTTCTAGAAACTTAAAGCATCCACGTGAGCCAATTATCGAGAACATCAGAACGAATTCCAATTAGAGTTTCTTATTCTAATTCTCCTCCGTGGAAAAATTCGCCATTGTTCCCGAATGGGGATTGGCAACACAGATGTACCAGGGACATGTAGGATTTTTTCTTTGGTTTCAAAATCTCTAACTTGATTGCGTGTATCATATTAGAGAGCCATAATTTAATTATTCTTTCCTTAACGTTGTCTCATTGTTTCTTCCTCGTTTTTGTAACCTGAAGAAAAATCCACATTAATCGTATAACTACGTCGCTAAGGGCAAGCATACAAAAGTCCGAGAGGATTACAAAGATTTTGATTACAGGTCACGACAGGTCAGGTTCCTTGTCGGCATATATAAAATTTATTCGTCCAAAAAATCATGAGAATTCCCGAAATCGTAGTCAGCCGTAACGCAGAAAAAGAGATTAAACGTTATTCCCTTTTGATGCCGTTTACGGATACGATCGAACCTTTCAAAGTAATGATTGTTTTCTCGGCGTGTCATTGTCTTGGCATGATTCGTTTAACGTTCTTCCGCGTGGACATTTTTAAAACAATGAAAATATCTGTACGACACGCGTGCGCACATTTATCAACAAGATAAAAGTAGAGAGAGAGAGAGAGAGAGAGAGAGAGAGAGAGAGAGAGAAAAGTAGATCATTAAAATATGAAATAATTAAATAAACAAGAAGAAAAAATAAATATAGTAGAAACGAAAGAGGAACGCATTAGAGAGAACAGGATCTCTCTATATGTATACGGTGATATGTAAAGCTAAAAGCATACGGATTACTTAACGTAAAATAATAATCCTTTTATCAATTTTTGTCCACAGGCCACAGACCCACGATTAATAAATCACAAGCATTTAGTTTCACTCTAATCATTCGATTTAACGTCAACTCTCTAACAAATCTCTTTGTACTAACTGTAAGTTACGTCTATCACACCAACGTAAATTGACTACGTCTCCAACTGAAGGACAGAACTGATAATCATACAATTGTTCTTCATCAATACTGCCGCTTGATCAGAAAATTAAAGCGTTGCCTTGAATGAGGTTTTCTAAATAAATACCCTTACAGAGAGCTAGGCAAGAATTCGCGCAAATAGTATGACCAACAAGATGGGAGGTGTCGTACGGTCTAAAAGTTCAATGGAAAAAACGAGTGACTCGCCAGTAAGTACAGATTTCACTTGTAAAAGCTTATGGCTCTATTAGCAAACAAAAAAGCAGCGACTTTGACCTACTAGTTTCCTATTTTTTGTTATTCCTCATCAACAGCCATCACCTTAACAACGGAATTACGCTCGTGGTCCAGAGTGGTCCAGATCGCATTCGACCAATCTCATTGAAAGACAATGAAATGGCTCAAGAGTACATTTCGCATCTGGTCCGGAACGCTCGCACATGAAATCCTTATGTTACATAATAAGTCGCTGTCGTAATTCCCTAAGTCGTTAGCATTACAATTACATTCACTTAGGTTAAAATTACTTCACTTAAAAAGCCTCTCTCACATTGTCTCTTTAGTGATCTAATAACGTATGCAGCTCATTCTTCTTTACCACGTGTAAGATCCCCTAACCCAACTATAGCTGCGCTTATCAGGAGCCATCAGGCAACGTATTGCATATCGACGCCATTTTTAAAAGATTGCACCGATTCGTTTTTTCTCCACAGCAATTTCTTATAACATAGGTACGTATAGTTCCGTCTCGCTTCTCATTGGCTGGGAAAATTTCAAACTTTCCCGCCACTCCCTTCCGTCTTCGGTTACCAACCGTCCATTTCACCGTTTACAACTAGATTTACATTATATTGCAATTGACATCCGTTTATTTATATAATTTGTCGCGACGTCGCGACGTAACTCGTCCCGCGTTACCTCGCGACGTAATTTTCCATTGGTCGCGACGCTTTTCGAGTGACGTCATACTTAGGTATTACAAACGCGCGTGTTCGCATAGAACTTTTAACCTGGCACGATTATCTTTTTTCGCTTCTTTCGTTTTCTTTTTCTTCATCTTTTTCGACGCAGGCGTCATCTCGCCTCAAACGAACCTATCATCGATCGAATATACGAACTGCCGAAAACTTAGCGAAACGCAGCATCAAAAAGATTCTAGAACAGCGTAGGCACTTTCAGGAAATGGGTCAGAGAGTCCTGTGGGTATGTGTATTATTAATATGTGAAATGTCATTGTGTACGCGCGTGTGTATACATATGTGAAAAGGGAAATGGACCACACGTGGAGGACGTGTAGAACTTGGAGGCGTCTTCTTGCATCGCTCCAATTTAAACGACACTCGTCCTACGTGGGAGAGTAGTCATTTAACAAAAATTTTTTTTTTCTTTCATTTCATTCCTTTTTTTTGATTTATCAAAACAGAGAGGATAAGGAGGATCCTTTGCCAATTTAACTGGGGATTCCCCTGCCGTGAAGCGTCTTGTTAATGATCGTTTCGCCTTTTTCTTTTTAATATTACAGCATTAAAATGTACAAACGGTATGATTCAGTACGAATGATTGACGCGTATTGTGTATTATGTATATTATAGTAAATATGTTGGAGCTTCTACGATGACGATAAACACCTAATCCTGATCCTTCCTCGAGAAATCCTTTAAACGGTATAAGAATATCTTTAATACGGAATGTTATTGAGATCGTCTTGCATTTATTTGGCGAGATATGCGAAAGACATCAGAGAGAGAGAGAGAGAGAGAAAGAGAGAGTCACATGTGATCTGTTAAAACGAAAATGAAAATTTGAAGAACGACAGAATAAGTGTCTCGACGCTACTTTGAAAAAATGTACGTGGCTACATACATCTGGTAATAGTGACGTCATCGATTGCATACTCAAGATCCTTGAAACATCAAGGACATTCTCGCGAGTCTTAAAATAATCATTTAATCGATTAAACACTATGCGAATCGTTTCGTAGATTTTTCGCAATTGCGCAATATTCTGTTTTCCCTTTTCCATCTTTATTTCCATCGTTATTACGAGCTATAAGTGGCGCTTTGGTAAACGCTACGCGAATTTCTGCGTGATTAAAGGGAACTAGCAATCAAAGTGAAGTAAATGGATTTGTATAAAAAAAGAAATAAGAGTAAAGTAAAAGAGGAACGAAAGTAAATAAATCCACATGGACGTCTAAGTCAGGGATGCTCTCCTCGTCCGTTAGCGCGTTAAACATTTTATCCTCGTAAAACGATTATTCGATTTTATTTTTAAAATTTCGTACTTTGCCTCGTCGTGCTTTCTCCAGTTTCATTTCATCCATATTTTTTGTATCCTTTCTTTTCCTCGTTCCTTTGCTTCGTTTTTTCCGCCTCTAATACGTCACTTACGTTCTACCGAAGAATTGCTTTTCGTTGACCGTTTAAAATTACCTAACATTGCTATAATTATATTCTCTAGTTAATATATTACATATCATCTGTCTTGTCTTCATGTTAAAATATTTTACCTTTTATATAATATTTTTTTTCTTTTATTCTGCTGTTTTTCTTTGTTTGTTTTCACCTGCCTCCTCATTCGCTTCATTGTATCATAACGTACTTGTGTGTCTCATGTACTCTGGCGAAAGTCTCTGACCAAAAAAAAAAAAAAAAAGAATTTTCTTAGTATGTACTGTGGATAGGCCATCCAGTATCACCAGCCCACATTTAATATCCCTCGTTCGCTCTACCATTTTGCCATCCTTTCAATCTTTCATTTTGCAAAATGGACCCTATACAGTTGTCGATAACTTCAAGGAGCTACGAGTCAGTTCCCTCCATCCAGGCTCGGCATAAAAAGTGCACAAATTAAATCTACCTTCTGGATTATGCAAAAGCAATGCAAAAATAAATAGCCATTCCGTGAGAGTACAGGGCAATTCGTCGCACGCAGAGGACTTTGGGAAGACCGTCGGTGAGTTCTCCAGTAAAACAAAAAAAGAAAATTTTTAAATTATCATCGCTAAAACCAAAGTACCTAGATCCTTGCGAAGAGCAAGCCACTCGATCGTTAATACAAGAAGAATAAGGACGGGAATGACAAAAGAGAGATAAAATTATATAATGAATTTCCATGCCGAGTCTAGGGAAGCGCCTGGCGCTCCGAGTTCAGATAAAAAGAAATAGATTTAAAAAAAAAGACCCTGCGACATCTCTCGTACGCATCGTTTCCCGCGAAACTTCAATCTCACTCGTGCCATCGACGAATCGATAAGTCCATGAGTTAGTTGGTGAATGAGTAACATAAAAAGAGAGAGAGAGAGAGATTGGAATAAGTATAATAAAAAAAAAATATAAATAATATTATTACGGATCTAGCGCAAAAGAGTTATTTCCACGGACGCTCTTGGACTTGGCACTGGCATTGAAAGCTACGTGATTAAGGATACTCTCGGCATTAGCCCTCGTCATCAAAATAGGCCAAGTTTCGTTCTAAGAAACTCCTTGATGGGGACGTAGTATTGGTTCCTTAAGGCCACCATTTCCGGTGTCTTGCGCAGACTGTTGAAGAGAGTGGTGTCCGTCTCGAATACGAGGACGATCACGATGAAGAGAACGGTTATCGTCAGCATGAAGGCCGGAACGAAGAGCTTGACGATCCTGAGACTCTTCAGGGTGATCCGGGTGATCCGGCCGTCCGTTCTGTGCTGCGCTTGAAGACAGAGCTTCGAGTTCTGGAGCTTCTGCATCTTCGGCACTGGCGTCGCCGAACGACTGTGCGTCTTCCCGGTGACGTCGAGGAGTTGGCTCTCCGAGGAGGAATGATCGAACGAGTCCCGAAAGTAATAGTCATTGAGATCGCTCTCGTTCTGCCCCACTGAAACAGAAATAAAACTGGATTTATTGGAAACATTTATCAGAGTCGATTTCATCGGCAGCCAAGAATAACAGCGGTTCACCCTGGATATTGACCAGACATTGGAGCACAGAACGACACTTCCTCCTTACGGATGCTCACACGCATGCTTCAATTTATGCAAAAGAAAAAAAGGTGCACCATTCCCGAGACGATATGTGTACAATTGTACATACTACTACGCACGTGTAGATGAAGAGGTGGAAGAGTGAAGCGATCGCTATTTTACAGGGAGAGACAAAAGGTTAAAAGGTTACGTGTAGAAAATATAAAACGAACGTGAGGTAAGAGAGTAACGTTATCGTGTAAGGAAGGAGACATGTAGAGAGAGAGAGAGAGAGAGAGAGAGAGAGAGAGAGAGAGTGGAAAGCGTGTGTTGTCAAATCGATAAGAGGCAGTTGAGACGTGAATAATGATGGGCGAGCCGATCACGGCGGATGAGGATGCGACTTACCTGAAGATGCAGCGAGACGTTTCTTTAGGGAGACTAGTCCGTTTCTATGGTTGGTCAAGTTGCTCGGCTTGTCGCCTGTTAACGATTCGGCCGATTCTAGAGGCTCTAGGAGCTCTACCGATTTTGTTAAGTTCGTCGTCGAGAAAACATCGCTCGCGTTCACGGTCTCCTTCGCCGACTGACAGTGAGTCGCACGAGCTCGTAAAGTCTCACTCGGCGACGGCGACGACGGCGACGGCGACGGCGACGGCGGCTGCGGCTTTGCTCTTACCTGGCCGTCGTTCGTGCTCGTGCTCGTGTTCTTATGCGAATTGGCACTCGCGATCGCGGATGTTGCGGATGTCGCGGACGCAGTGCTGGAACGATCGGGCCTTACTGTCCGGTCCTCCTGGGCTCTGGGGAGGAGAGAGCCGTTAGCAGCCGTTAGCAAGGCTCTCTTGGCTGGCGCCTTGGAGGTCTTTATGATGAGAGCTGTGGACCTCACGACTTTTGGACTTTTCTCAAACGAATCGATCTTTTGCCTTACGACGTTACTGACATTCTGACCGGTCAACTCCTCCGATCCTATCACTATTCTCTGACTGTACAACGCTTGTGGTCGGATCAACGTGCTCTTTGGGAATTTCTGTTTTTTCGTCTGACCGATTGCGGAGGTGGTGTAGGTGGCACTCGCATGCGAATCATTTTCGTTTACGGCTAAAGAACAGAAAGAAAGGAAAAACAAATGATAGTCTAAAAAGCCAAAGAAGCACGATTCGATATTACGGTGTTCTTCACTCTGCACCTCATAACGTCGATGCTGTACAAATTCTTGAGAGTAATGACCATCCTCCAAACATCCCTCTGATACACAGATCCCTCCCTTCCCTCCCCCAGGAGATCTCACCCCGGTTTCTATCTACAGGTACAAAGTGCACTCGGTTGGATTTGACAAAAGCAAGGACTCTCTATAACGATCGGCTATGGAGACAGCCGGCAATTGACGACTCGACGACTCGACGACTTGACGAGTACCTCTGAGCACCTTTGCCGAGTACACTTTGTGCCCGATGGGATATCAAAGAGGAAAAGTCATGCAACCCCATAACTCTCGAACATCTTGAAAATCATTCTAGGCATGCAATGACGCTCGGGTGTCGCTCCAGATAAACGGCGGCCTGGGATAACGGGCTCCGTCATCCGTCGTACCGGAAGTGGGAACTCGAGCGATTGCGAAGCCAACTTTTCTTTTTCTTTTTCTTTTTTTTTTTTAAATATCAACATCATCCTCGACACTCGACTAACCGTTATTCCGTCGAGCGTGAATCTCCTGATCCTCCGAGACTGTTTCCAACAGCGGTAAAGTGTTGTCCGGACAATAGGGGGAACTCAGAGGAACGCCACTTCCGCCATCAGACATTCCTGCACCATCCAATCCTGCGCTGTGACAGCTCCGTGGCAAACTCGAGTATCCTGCGAAACGTTAAATGTCGTCTCTTATCACTCCGGACCGATCGATCAATCTCGATACTCTGAAGATCGACAGGAAGACATCCAATCAAAGAGGATCTTTGTGAAGGAGAGGAATCAATGAAAAAGAGAAAAAGAGGAAAAGAGATACTAACGGATTTCAACCAGGTCCTGGCTCGGTGTACTCGGTGTGGCTGGTACGCTGCTGGCCTTCCTTCTGAGTCCCGTACTTTGGCAGCGCTGTATGGGTGGCTCGTCCTTGCGCAATGGACCCGTTTCTTCAAGGACTTCCTTTTCCGTCCTTCCGGTGTATTTAAATTTCGTTCCCCAGGAGAAGATGGAGCCTCCGCTGACGACCGGTGCATCCGACGCTCTGGGCAAGCTGAATGGCAATCGAACGCGTTTTCCGGTTAGACTGGATAATTCTGAGATGACGTCGTCACGCTCGTGGATCATGCAGTCGGTGCGGTTCGCGTGGATCGCGTGGATCGCGATCGATCGTTACGCCGATCGGTCGTTTAATAGGACTGCTGCAGGCTAAAAGGAACGCGCACGGAATCGATTCTCCGCTGCGCGAGGAATACGACGCTTAGGTGGGAACGAAGGCCACAGGGGAAAAGAAGAGGTCCATGTGAAAAAGGCTTCACGCTAGGAAGCTCTGCGGACGCTTTGCGTCGCGGCGCCGTATCAGCACTCCTGTATTTATAACGGTCATAAATTCAACGAGGGAACTTCCGGGATCGTGTTCTTACGTCACGCGACCTTACCCTTCCGGGCCCTCCCTCCTCCCTCCTCCAGCGTCCCCCTCGCCCTCGACCAAGGAAGCACTTGGGAAGCACCGTCGCGACGCCTTTTCAAGCATAACGCAATCGTCGGGGGGCGGCAGGGGGGCACGTATTAATCGACTGGTTTGGCAGTACTACCAACTGAAAGAACCGACCCCCCC
>NW_014333085.1:392011-396636 GCF_000341935.2 Cephus cinctus | reverse complement strand
CCCCCCCTCCACCACATCGATTGGCAATTCGGCCGAGCTGGATAATTGAATTTTCAAAAGTGACGTCACACACCGCGTAACTTCAACCAACTTCGAGAACGAAGACGCTAACGGACGTGGACAGATTGATGGCGAAGCAGGAAGAATGAAAATAAGAAGATAAATCTAAATGCATCCAGCATCCCTGATGCATCGTCAGTTCGTAGCGATTTCTTTTGCTCGACGGGAAGAGCCAGTCACTATCACGCAATGGGAATCGCAGGAGGCCAAGCGCGAGGAAGATTTCAATTTGAAAGTACTCAACAAGTACGAGGCGTCCGTGCAGCACGGCGTCGGTAGGTGAGTGGGTGGGTGGGTGGTTGGTGAATACGCCACTGCATATGCATTCGAAAAGAGGGAAGAGGCGGAGGGACTACTGTGACGAGTCCGGAGCGCGAGTGTCCCAGTGTCGACTTTCCATTGTTTGGATGACAGCCGAACCACTGACAGAGACAAAAGCGAACTACCCTAACACAACAGGTCATTTCCACCGGAAGCAGGGAAAAACTTGTAACGGGAGTTTCTGTCGTCTAGAATTCCTGATTCGATAATCGAGATCACGGCGACCTGTTCCGATTAGACACGCCCGGCCGCCCGAGCTCTTTACGACTCTTTTGATCTTGTTGCCAAAATTACATCTCAGAGTCGGTGCACAATTTAGAGCAGCGATCAGTTCACGTTGAGGACTTCGTTTCCGGTTAGGACTTACTGCCGGGTAACGAAGTTCGTACCGAAACTTCTTCTTCTCCTTCAACGTCTTGCAGACTAATTAACCCGGCTCTTCGGAACATGACTGACACTTTTTCTTGCCCTGTTTCTTCATTTTTCACCTTGCAAATACAATCATGACGTAACATCGTAATGAGACCAGGCAGACGTGACAATGTCGCCGATTCAAAAGTCTACAAGGATCTGCTTCTAAATATTAACAAGTCGCGATGCTATCTAGAGTCTCTTGTACTTATTATACCATCTAATCGCTATTGCAGCTCATCTACTTATTTCTAATACCGTGGCACTAGGCACTAGGCATTAGGCACTAGGCGTTAGATACTATAGGCATTGGGCATTAGACAGTATCGAGGACATAACGATGACATTACAATCGCTTAACGAGGACATTGATATTGCTTTGTGAGTTAGACAGGTGATAGAGAAATAGAATTCGGTACTCACGTGAAGAACAGCATTTGCTCGATGGCGCATCTCCAAACGTGACGGCAGTTCGATCCCGTGGGACATTTAAATCCAACGGTGTGTTTTTTCTGAAAATCCGTGATAACGAGGCACACATGGAATGATCTACATAAGCGACTGTATATTAATATGTCTACGCGATTAATAAATAATCTAAGCTATTAAGACTTCATCTAAAACAATGATTTATGGAATTCTCTGATTTTATATACCAGTGCCACGTCTAATCCTTTTCTCTGCACTCGCTAATTGCCTCAGTATAGTATTTCATAGGAGCTTCTTTAGCATCTAGCAAATTTTTAGCAGTACGAGGTTTCCTATGAAACTTACGAAAGTCAATTCCTTCCAACTCCCTCTCCTTCCGTTTGTCTGTCGTAAGGAAGAACGACACACGTATTTCTCGAATATTCACTAAATAAATATTCCCAATTAACTGACTAAAGTGTTATGTGTTCCTTTCCACTGACGAAAGAACTAGACCACAGCTAGACCACAGCTAGGCCAGCTAGACAGTTCGATACTATTGACGCTAGAGTTCTGGCCGCACTAGAGCATAACAAAACGACTCACCTTCGTCCTCAAGTCCTGGATAATGCGCAGTGGAAAATAATTGGATTACTCGACTCGTGTTCTATGTATAGCGTGAGCAGCGGCTCGTACACGTAATACATAAGTTGTGCAGCCCCTTTCGTTATCTTTTCACGAACTGGGAGAATGTGCTTGAATCAGTCGACTGGTATTCGTGCTTATGTTAGAAACCGAACCGAGGGACTTCAGCTTTTGCATAACTTCGCTGACTAACAATCTTCCTCAGTTATATGTGCGCTCGTGTAACGTGCAGCATCTGCGTATAGAGAATTTCGAGTTGCGAAACGCTTTGGTAAATCGAGCGAGGTTAAGGTCGATCAAAGACTTCAACAGTGTTGAATTAATGCGACCACGTGGTAATGGAGAAATAAACGAAAAAGGCTTTGGTATCTGCAAGACCTCAAGATTCTTTACGTAATTATTATTTTTTCTATAGATAAAAAAGAAATGGTGTGGCTTCCCAATGGCTGTGGGTTCGTCGTTCATGGAGAATATTTAATTCTTTATTATTTATGTATTGTGACTTTTTACTAATTCATCCCATTCGAAGGATATACTCTGACAGTAATAATTCTCAACGGATCGTCAATTTGTAATAACATGTGTCCTTGCGAGTAACGTCACGAGGGACGCACCAGACACACTTTGGTATTTATAATTCTGTAAGTCGCTTGAAACTCCAGTGCGATCGATTTATTGATTTAAATTTTTTAAAAGAGCTGTAGTTTACCATGCGATGGTAGCATTATAGGATAACTGATACTGTACCGGAGAGAGGAAAAAAGATGAAGCTTCCATTTAAAGATTTTGATTGGACGTTTCAACGACGTCACACATTTCCCAATTCGATTACCCAACTCGAATCTTTCTACTGTCAATATCCTGTGTACTGACAATCATCGCGTGTCTACCTGAAACTCACCTCGTTGATGGTCAAGTGCACAATGAACATCTTGCCCTCGTAGTTGATCTTCTGGACTTCCGGCCAGCGGAAGTGGTGCGTCTTCCTCGAGCCTTGAAACGTCAAAATTCCACAGTGGTTGATCCCCAGATAGAGTTGAGTGCCCTTATGGTCCTGAAACAGGTACGATCGGCTAGAATTTAATGGAAGATTCGCCAGGTGGCATCCAATATCTTTGGGACTTTTGTCCTACCCTACCTGATGAGAATTCAAAGCCGGCATAAAAGAAAAGCTGTCGTAGAAATTTCTTGCGTATTTTTATTCTACGAAAAAAAGAGTGAAAGGGGTGATGCGGAAGAAAGCTACAAATTTAATTTATCACCGAACAGACCGAATATCGTGATACTCGAAATCGATAAAACGAGCAGAGCCTGACGCCACGGCCGGAAATTCTGTTAAATAAAAGTTCTGATAGAAAACGGAAGTTTACAAGGAGACGACGATTGCCGGAAAATCCAATATGCCTCCGATTGCAGCCAATCGATAAGAAGCAAGAAAACTGTATCGTCGACTAGCAGTACTCTTTTCTAATTGGTAAAAGAATAATTCACGTGAAAGAAGATATTGGCTGGACCAATAAGAAAGAAAATGTGAATTCAAAATGAGTTCTGGCGTAACGAAGCCACTAAGTAGCAGCGTAATTGTGGAGTAACGGCTACGGAATACATAGCCGCGAGATAAGTGCCCCCCACCCCCGCTCAAGTGGTCCTGCCAGAGAATAGTATATACCTATATGTATGGAGAATGGTGTAAACCGGCAAGAGGAGAGAAAAGGCGAGGAATTCTGAACGGAAATACAGGCAAAGTATGCGCGACTAAAAAGACTTTGTGGAAACTGGAAACGAACCATGAAACACTCGTATCTCGAGCACCTTAGATTCCGGCGAAGGCCAGGAAAAGTGCTGCGCTGGAAATTGGAGCACGGTCTCCGTTTCTCCTCTTTCCGGAAGGCAGGTGGAGCCACTGCAGACACAAGTGCCGCGAACGTCAGAGCCGCCGGAAGGGACGCCAGGCAGTTGGCTGCATCACCGAGTCAGTAACGTTCAAAGTGGAAGAGAAAAGGTGTGCACGGGGTCTCATGGGAAAAACATAAAGATCTGATTGATCGTCTATCGTGACGTTAGCGGATAATTTCAGCAGCTGAAGCCGTAAAATAGTAATGGCAGTTAGAGTACGAGAAAACGAAGTCCTCAAGGGCTGTGTTTAAACAGGAAGAAACATTTCTGCAACAAGTCTGAATAATGACTTTGGAGAGTCTTTTCGTTTATCGGCGGTAAAAACGAGCGAGCTGAGCAGGAGTTTTAAAGAATTACACAATAATATTTTAATCCATTACCAAACGGCTATCGATCTTCCCAAGAGGATCGATTTACACTGACTGGCTGTGTTGATGCGAACCAATCTTTCAGGCGCAACCCTAAAGCGGCGTTACGTCACGTCCCTCTAATCGGTATAATATCCAGGGGCAGGTTAGAAAAAAAAAAATAAAAATAAAAAAGCTACGAAAAAAGAATGGACAAGATTGAAGAAGAATTAGGATTCGATCGATCCCGAATTGCGTGGGCGCAGAATCAGCTGTGAGTCGACTGACGTATCGTTTAAATTAGCTCAATAAATCAGGTATTCTCGAGCTTCCTCCGCACGTTTACGAAATGATAATAAAAGAATAACAGAAAGAACAGGGGAAGTAATTGCTCGAGGGAGTAATCGTTCGATTCTTCACGTTACTTTGATCAGTCAAGATCATCCCGTCTGGATGCTGCGTGCAGAGCTACTTTAATGGACGCGCAAGAAATAGGAGAAGCTCGAAATCGCGAAGTGCACATTGTTGTCGTGTTGG